>NW_026527857.1:90302-165713 GCF_017976375.1 Cuculus canorus | reverse complement strand
TTGCAGGGCAAATCATGGCTCGGGAAATGCTTACAAGCTTGGATTGATAAATGCCTTGCTTTTATAGGAATTTGTTTTCGTCAGTAGTTCTACATGCCCAAACCAAGACACGAAATCCCTGAGGATTTCCAAAGGAGCTACATCTGTGTCAGTTGGCTGGAACATTTTCCTGTTACAATGACTCAGTATCTGGGGTTTGTTTGATCTGCAGAGTAGAACTGGTACGATCATTGGAAAAAACCAATCTGGGAATTAGAAAGCCAGCCAAGTATTTATTTGTGTGATGGATCCTATGAATGTATTTGTCCAGACATGTGAATGGGTACTGCAATAGAAATGTTAGGGCATTGAGGGGGTCAGGATGCCAAAGATCTGAAATCCAGGCTTAGTATCTTTTCAGTCATTCTGTGCAGTGTTTTCCTCTCATAGGATGAGAACAGTTTCACGTCTCCTGGCGAATTACAGTTTCAGTAGGGTTAAAATATCCTAAACCTCTGCAGCATGGATTCATGTGAAGTTGCTGTGCAGGTGACAAAGGCTTCGTTTGAGCTCCTCGTTCCATTGCCATGAGATAGAAGATTTCACTCCAGATGATACAGTACTGACCCCTGGGGATAATGCTCCAATCACTCTCACCAAATATATCCAAGGAGAATCCCCTCAAACATGCAAGACCAAGTAATTCACGCCAAGCTAAGCCTATTCCTCAGTTTTACGGCACCATCATTCTCAGCTGATGGATGTGTGGGTTTTCAGCATTAACCATTCTGTCACAAGACTCCTGCTAAGGCTGCAAAATCAGTCCTGGGAAAGTTAGAGGATCTGAAATTTCAAGTTGCTGGTGGAGCTGGTGATTTGCTCACACAACTTCTTTCTGTCCCCTGGCACATACGTAGTAGAACATAACCTCTACATAATCATTTGCTGAGGATTTTGTAGAGGACTCTTCTTTCATTTTGTGCACTGAGTGGATGGTACTCGGGGAAGCAGATGGGTGATACTTCTTTTCACTTGTGCTCACACTGAGTTTTTCCTAAGATGACAGCTGCCTTGATTCTTAGCAAAGCCAGACTTTTTTCTTTCTTTCTTTTTTTTTTTTTTTTCTTTCCAAAGGACAGGTTTAAACTGTGATTTAAGAGAATTGGTTGTCCCCCCCCATGCTCTCGGGCTTTCTGAGCAGAACACGTGACATTTTTTTCCACAGGCTTTTCTTGTGTGGAGGGATCCTACAGAGCTCATAGAAATTACATCCTTGAAGGCTTTGTAGCCCTCACCCCCAGCCTGTGAATGTTAACAGCTGAACGTGCAAGAGTAATGAATCCCAGCTATGCCCAAGGATGTCTGCTCTGCTCCTGGCAGTACTCTAAAGGCTCTTGGCAGGCTGGTGGGTATGCAATGAAAAGATACAGTGAATGACCGGGAAGGGGGGTGAGAGGAATGAGTAAGGCAAAAGCAATCTGAGGTGCCTCAGAAAATCTGTTGGTAGCGTCTGTGAATTGAACTGATCTCGTTCTGGCTTTGTGCCCCTTGTGGGGGCAAGGTTGGCTTTGGCCGGTGGGGTCCTCACCTCTGCCCCTCCCCCTTCTGCCCCCCCCCCCATCTGCCCCCTCCTCATGTCTTTCTGCCTAGCTATCCCTTTCTGCCTCCCAGCTCTTTCTGCCCCATCTGCACCCTCACCCCTTTCTGCCCTCCATTCCTTTCTGCCCCCTTTTTGTCCCCTCATCCCTTTCTGCCTTCCCCTTTCTGTCCCCACACCCCTATCTGCCCCCTCCTCACCCTTTTGGCCCCCCCCATCCCTTTCTGCCTCCCTCATTTCTCCTCCCCACCCTTTCTGCCCCCATCCCATTCTGCCCCCCCACATCGTTCCCAGTTCCCTCACTCCCCGTCCATGTCCCTTCTCCTTGTCCCCAAGCTTTCCTCTTTCCATGGCAAGCAGGAGGCAAGGAGCTGCTGGGTTGCTCCAGCGCGTGCCTCTGCTCCCTCTCAGCCCTCTCTCCATCTGCCTTCCAGGAATGTCCCAGCGTGGCGCATGGTGGCCGGTACCACCTCCTTAACTGATATGGGCCCAGAAACACAACTGCGCTACATCAGACACATCATCGTTCACCAAGGCTATGATAACACCACTCAGGCGAATGACACCTCCTTGATGGAACTCTATGAGCCTCTCCAGTGCAGCCCCTGCGTGCAGCTCGCCTGTGTGCCCGACTTTTCACTGCGACTCTGGGAGCTGAGAAACTGTTCTGTTAGCAGCTGGGGCGTCACCATGGCCACATGTGAGTTCCCCAAAAGTATTTCTATCCTGAGTGCAAGCTGGGAACCCTGGGCAGGTGGGCTGGGCGTCCGAACACTTTGAGCTCGGTTTCTTGAACGTGTTTTTCATGATCGTTATCAAGTTAAACCGCAAATTGTCCTGCTATTGTTCCATGCCTCCTTAGGAGCTCAAGACCTCTACTCAGGCTCGAATCATCCCTGCAGGCCTTCTTCCCCGTCATCTGTAACGCTATTTTGCAGGTCGTGCACCAACAGGCATTACACGGCATTTTCTGGCATGAATTCAATTTACCCCCTTCACACATTCAATTCTTCGCTATTCTATGAGTCTTTGTTCCAGAAATAAAGCTCCTGGTTTTCACATCAAACTCTTCTTCAGTCCCTTTCTCTCCATTCACCTTCCAGGAATGTCCCAGCGTGGCATGTGGTGGCCGGTATCAACAACTTGGCTCAGGAGGGCCCTGAGGTCCAAGTGGGCTATGTGAGGCGGATCCTGGATCACAAAGGCTATAACAACATCACCATGGCAAATGACATCTCCTTGATGGAACTCCACGAGCCTCTCCAGAGCAGCCCCTACGTGCAGCGCGCCTGCGTGCCCGATTTCTCCCTGCGACTCTGGGAGCTGTGAAACTGCTATGTTCTCACATCTGGCTGGGGGGATACCACGGCCAGATGGGAGTTCTTTAAATGTGTTTTATTGTCCTGGAGCAAGCTGGGAACACTGGGGAGAGGGGCTGGGGGTCCTGACAGCAAGAGGGAGAGCCAACGTCAGCCTGGGAGGACGTCTGCCTCTGGGGAGATGGCAATAAGCTGTGAACCAAAGCAGGGTGGAAGGGAAACACCATGCTGCCTCTATGGATACAAAGCCAAGCACCAGGGAAGGGAGGATGGGGACAGGAAGCAACTGCCGGGTGCTCATTCCTGTCTTGCCCACAGCTCCTGGAACACCCCCTGTGCTGCAGGAGGCCCAAGTCCTCCTCATCGACACCCAAGTCTGCAACAGCAGCGGGTGGTACCGCAGGGGCATCCACTCCCAAAACCTCTGTGTGGGATATGCGCAGGGCGCCATCGACACCTGCCAGGTAGGAACACGATCCCAGTCCTGCCCCAGCAGCACCGCTGCCTGCCTCGCTCAGCAAGTCTTCCTCCCACCGCTGGCTCCCCATCGCTCCTGAGCTCACCTCCTGTTCTCCAACTGCTTGTCCATGCTCAGCGTCCAGCCTGTCCCACAGCCCTGTGACTCTGCCCGTATGGCCCATCCCACGTTCTCCACAGCCCGTAGGTCCAGGCACCAACCCTGGAACATCCCTCTGCCCCACAGCCAGGGTCCATGGGCAGAGAAAAGAGAGAGCCCTGCCTTACAGTCCCACAGCCACCTCCCCAACCACATTCTGTCGGCTCCAGCGCCTGAGCAGAGCCTTTCTGTGCAAGAAACACAGCTCTGGCAGCTGCCGGGAGAGAGCAGGAGCCAGCTCTGCTCCCTCTCTCTGTCTGCCTTCCAGGAATGTCCCAGTGTGGTGCGTGGTAGCTGGTACCATCTGTCTTCTTTGGATTCTATTTCGAGTCTATTCTGTCTAGGAATAAATAGTTTTCGCAGCAAACCCTGCATCAGCCTCATTCTGTACCCTGGGCAAGGCGAGCACTCCAGGCCTGGTCCCTGCACAAGGGAAGGAGGGCACAAAGGCAAAGACTCGCTCCACAAGGCGAACCCGTGCATGCTGTGAGAGGAGGGAGAGAGTGCAGCAGGAGGGAATAGTGGTCCCGGGGGCTGGAGGTCTCAGGTGCTCTTGCCCCAAATTGGGTTTTCTGCCTGTAAAATTGGTGTTCTGGCCCCAAAAGAAAGGGTTCTGGCCCCGAAAAATCAGTGTTCTGACCCCAAAATGTGGTGTTCTTGTGCAAAAAATGGGTGTTCTTGCCCCCCTAAATCACTGTTCTCGTCCCAGCTAGGGGCCTGCGGGCACTGAGCAGAACAGGGGTCCAAGCCAGGGGTCTGGGAACGGGGCTGTGTCCCAAAAAAGGGGTCTTGTGGCACTAAAGATGGGATTTCTGGCCCCCAAAATCTGTGTTCTGGCCTCAAAAATGGCACTTCTGGTCCTAAAAGTTAGTGCATTTGCTCCAAAATGCATGTTCTGGACCCCTCAAGATCCATGTTTTGTCCCCAAAAGTCACTCTTCTGGCCACAAAAGTGAGTGTTCTGATGCCAAATAGTGGTGCTCTGGACCAGAACTAGGTGTTCTGACCTCAGAAATGAACATCCTGCCCCCAAAATGGGAGTTCTGATTCTAAAAATCAGTGTTTTAGCCCTGAAAGTCTGAGTTCTGGCCCCAAAAATCCCTGTTGTGGCCCCAAAATGGGAGTTCTGGCCAAAAATAGTGGTGGTCTGGTCCTAAAACTGGTGTTCTGGCCGTAAAACCTGGTGCTCTTGCCCCAAAATGGGTTTTCTGGCTTTACAATTGCTATTCTGGCTTCAAAGGATTCTTCCCACTAAAAAATCAGTGTTCTGGCCCAAAAGTCAATATCGTTGTGCAAAAATGAGTTTTTGTGACCTCAAAAATCAGTGTTCTGACCCCAACCATGGCACTGAGCAAAGGAGGGATCAAAGCCAGGGGTCTGGGAATGGGGGCTCTGGCCCCAAATGGGTCTTCTGACCCCCACAACGGGAGTTCTGATCCCCAAAATCAATGTTCTAGCCCTAAAAATCTGAGTTGTGGCCCCCAAAATCGGTGTTCTAGCCCCCAAAATCCGCTTCCAGCATCAAAAATGGCAGTTCTGGCCCAAAATTGTGGTGTTCTGCTCCTAAAACTGGTGTTCTGGCCCCCAAAATCAGTGTTCTTGACAAAAAAAAAAAAAAAAAAAGCAGGTTTGGCCCCACTCAGGGAGCTGTGGGAATTGAGGAAAGGAGAGGTCAAAGCAAGGAGGGTCCCCTCCCTGCCCAAAAGCATTGTGCCCCCCCAAAGCCGTGTTTTGGCATCAAAAACACTGCTCTGGCCTCAAAAATCAGTGTTCTGACCCCAACATTTGGTGCTCTTGCCCCAAAATGGGTTTTCTGCCTGTAAAATTGGTGTTCTGGCCCCAAAAGAAACGGTTCTGGCCCCGAAAAATCAGTGTTCTGGCCCAAAAGTCGGCGTCCTTGTGCAAAAAAATGGGTGTTCCTGCCCCCCCAAATCAGTGTTCTCGTCCCAGCTAGGGGCCTGCGGGCACTGAGCAGAGCAGGGATCCAAGCCCGGGGTCTGGGAACGGGGCTGAGTCCCAAAAAGGGGTCTTGTGGCACCAAAGATGGGATTTCTGGCCCCAAAATCTGTGTTCTGGCCTCAAAAATGGCACTTCTGGCCATAAAATTAGTGAACTTGCTCCAAAATGGGTGTTGTGGACCCTTCAAGATCCATGTTCTCTCCCCAAATATCACTATTCTGGCCCCAAAAATCAGTGTTCTGATGCGAAATATTGGTGCTCTGGACCAGAACAAGGTGTTCTGACCTCAGAAATCAACATCCTGCCCCCAAAATGGGAGTTATGGCCCGCAAAATCAGTGTTCTGTCCACCAGAATGGGAGTTCTGGCCCCAAAATCAGTGTTCTCTGTACAAAAATGGGAGTTCTAGCTCCAGAAGTCTGTATTTTGGCCCCAAAAATGGGAGTTCTGCTCCCAACAGTTTTGGTTCTGACCCCAAGAATGGGAGTTGTGGCCCAGCCAGAGGGCTGTGGACACTGAGAAAAGCAGGGATCAAAGGCCGGGGTCATGGAATGGGGGCTCTGGCCCAAAATGCATCTTCTGGCCCCCCAAAATGGGAGTTCTGATCCCAAAAAAACTATGTTCTAGCCCTAAAAATCTTGAGTTCTGGCCCCAAGAATAGGTGCTCTGACCTAGAAATGGGTGTTCTGGCCCCCAAAATCTGTGTTCTGCCCCAAAAATCAGTGTTCTGGCCTTAAAAAATGGGAGCTCTGGCCCCCAGAGTCTGTCTTGTAGCCCTAAAAATGGCAGTTCTGGCCCCAAAGAGTGATGGTCTGGTCCTAAAACTGCTGTTCTGGCCACAAAGATTAGTGTTCTGGCCTATAAAAAAATGGGAGCCTGCCCCCCCAAATGGCAGGTTTGGCCCCCAAATGGCAGTTCTGGCCCCACTCAGGGCGCTGTGGGAAATGAGGAAAGGAGAGGTCAAAGCCAGGGGGGTCTCTGCCCCCCAACCCCACCCCCCCCAAGTGTTCTGCTCCCCAGATCAGTGTTCTGGCATCAAAAATCTATGTCCTAACCCTGAAAATATGAATTCTGGCCTCAAAAATCAGTGTTCTGACCCCAACATTTGGTGCTCTTGCCCCAAAGTGGGTTTTCTGCCTGTAAGATTGGTGTTCTGGCCCCAAAAGAAACGGCTCTGGCCCTGAAAAATCAGTGTTCTGACCCCAAAATGTGGTGTTCTTGCCCATAAAATGGGTGTTCCTGCCCCCCAAAATCAGTGTTCTCGTCCCAGCTGGGGGCCTGGGTGGACTACAGGGATGAAGTGAGATCGTGCAGGGAAAAAATCAGGAGGGCCAAGGCCCAACTAGAAATAAAACTGGCTGAGTCTGTGAAAGACAACAAAAAGTCTTTCTACAAATACATTAACAGGAAAAGGAGGACGAGGGAGAATATCCAGTCTCTAGTGGATGCAGAAGGAATAACAGTGGCAGGGGATAAGGACAAGGCTGAGGTACTTAATGCCTTCTTCGCCTCAGTCTTTAATAGCAAAGAAAGTTGTTCCTTCTGTTTACAAATCCAAGAGTTAGAGGAGCAGAGTGAGGCTCCCACAATCCAAGAGGAGGTGGTTAGAGACTTGCTTGCCCAGCTCGACACCCACAAGTCTATGGGGCCGGATGGGATCCACCCAAGGGTATTGAAGGAGCTGGCGGATGTCCTTTCCAAACCCTTATCCATCATCTTCCAGAGGTCCTGGCTGACTGGGGAAGTTCCACTGGACTGGAGGCTGGCTGATGTTGTGCCCATCTACAAGAAGGGTTGCAGAGAGGATCCGGGGAACTCCAGGCCTGTCAGTCTGACCTCAGTGCCGGGGAAAGTCATGGAACAGGTGATCTTGAGTGCTATCATGAAGCACATGCAAGAGAACCGGGTGATCAGGCCCAGTCAACAGGGGTTTACAAAAGGCAGATCTTGCCAAACTAACCTGATCGCCTTCCATGACAAAGTGACTCGATTACTGGATGGGGGAAAGGCTGTGGATGGAGTCTTCCTGGACTTCAGGAAAGCCTTTGACACAGTTTCTCACAGCATTCTGCTGCAGACACTGTCAGCCTCTGGCCTGGACGGGCGCACACTCTCCTGGGTTGAAAACTGGTTGGATGGCCCAGAGAGTGGTGGTCAATGGAGTTAACTCCAGCTGGAGGCCAGTTACAAGTGGGGTTCCTCAGGGCTCAGTACTGGGTCCAGCTCTGTTCAATGTCTTTATCAATGACCTGGATGAAGGCATTGAGTGCACCCTCAGCAAGTTTGCAGATGACACTAAGCTGGGTGGAAGTGTGGATCTGCTGGAGGGTAGGGAGGCTCTGCAGAGGGATCTGAACAGGCTGGACTGCTGGGCTGAGGCCAATGGCATGAGGTTCAACAAGGCCAAGTGCCGGGTGCTGCACTTGGGGCACAACAACCCTATGCACTGCCACCAACTGGGAGCAGTCTGGCAAGAAAGCTGCACAGAGGAGAAGGACCTGGGGGTGTTGGTTGACAGTGACTGAACATGAGCCAGCAGTGTGCCCAGGTGGCCAAGAAGGCCAATGGCATCTTGGCTTGGATCAGAAGCAGCGTGACCAGCAGGCCCAGGGAGGTTATTAAGTTATTCTCCCTCTGTACTCAGCACCGCTGGGACCGCACCTCGAATCTTGTATTCAATTCTGGGCCCCTCACCACAAGAAAAATGTTAACGCTGTGGAGTGTGTCCAGAGAAGAGCAACAAAGCTGGTGAAGGGGCTGGAGAACAAGTCTTACAAGGAACGGCTGGGGGACCTGGGGTTGTTTAGCCTGGAGAAGAGGAGGCTGAGGAGAGACCTTATTGCTCTCTACAACTACCTGAAAGGATTTTCTGGAGAGGAGGTAGCTGGGCTCTTCTCCCCAGTGACAGAGGACAGGACAAGGGGGAATGGCCTGAAGCTCCGCCAGGGGAGGTTCAGGCTGGATATCAGAAAAAAATTCTTCACAGAAAGAGTCATCGGGCACTGGAACAGCTGCCCAGGGAGGTGTTCGAGTCACCTTCCCAGGAGGGGTTTAAGGAATGGGTTGATGAAGTGCTTAGGGACATGGTTTAGGGAGTGTTAGGAATGGTTGGACTCGATGATCCAGTGGGTCCTTTCCAACCTGAAGATTCTATGATTCTATGATTCTGTGACCCTATTGCAGCCTTTCAATATCTGAACGGGCTTTTAATGATAAAGATGCTGAAACACTGGATCAGGTTTCCCAGAGAAGATGAGGATGCCTCATCACTGGTAGTGTTCAAGGTCAGGTTGGATGGGGCTTTGAGAACCTGACTGAGTATAAGGTGTTGCCGCCCATGGCCGGGGGGGGTGGTGTGGGGGGGGTGAGGAGTTGGGGGCGGGTAAGGTGGACTAGATGGATGTTTGAGATCCCTTCCAACCCAAACCATGGTTCTGGCCTCTGTGATGTCATCCTTTGTGATGCTGCCCTGTGTCCTCAGAGACCTCTCTGCTGTCCAGGACAAGCACCCTCTGGACTCACTCTCCAGGAGGATCTGGAGGAGGCAGGTGGTCTCTCCGCTGGGAGCTGCCTGCGCCTTGCTCTGTGTGTGAGAAACAAAGCAGCTGCGGTTCAGCCATTGCAGTGCCCGGTGCCGGTTCCAACGGAGAGGAAACTCTTCCCTACGGACAGGGTAAGTCAGGTGTGCCCATGCCTGCTTCTGTGTAGTGATTGCTCGGAGGTTAATCTCCCTGGCAGGGCCTCCAGTTCTTGAGGGTTCTGTCAGCTCCTGTTCTTGTGCCTCCCTGTGCTCCCACAGTCCTCAAATTCCTCATATCCTTTACGATCTCTCCAACCCTCTAAGGTGCAGCAAGGTGGAATTGAGTGTTGTTCCAGTTTTCCAGTTTCCGCACAGTGGTTGCTCGCAGAGGAATCTGACCAGGCTGGCACTCGGGACTCTTGATTCAAGGCCTTCCCTATTCTTCTCATTTATCACACATAAAAGTTTAATTACATTCTACAAGTCCTTAGCAAATGCTGACCCAGCTCAGAGAGCTCCCAGCAGCATTATGGCTTCATGGCTTCAGTGGTGGTTTTACACCTGATTCTCTTCTGTCAAGTCCCCCATTGAGACTCGTTCATGGATCGATCTTCCTTATTGTCGGATGAGTCTCAGATCCATCCCATGGCTGTAATTCTTATTGCCAGAGAAGCGATAGTTGAGATGGGAGAAATTAGTGCAATAATCACATTTTTAAACTCCCAAACATGATGCAAACCATCAGCATAATTCTCACAAATGCCATTACGTTTTGTACCAAACTCTGTAACCATCTTTTTAGGGACAATCCTAACCCACGCAAAATGTTGTTTCACCATCCTGGTTCCATTGCTGCTTTCACCTCCTGGCTGAGGGTGATGTACTGACGATCCAATGGCAGTGGGGTTTGATGATTCAGACTTCTGTCGAAGGGAATCAAACATGGGACAGGAGATCAAAAGCTTCTTAGCATTCCTCCCCCTTTTAGACCCATTTCTTCCTTGTGGTGAGCGAGACCAGTTTCTGGGGATGGTTTTCCACAGAGCACTGCAAAAGCACTCCCTTTTCCTCTTGCCCGGGGGTTACCCTGACTTGCACTAAGGCTGACGGCAAAACCTCTGTCTGTTTGAGATGAGTCTCTTGGCATAATTTGGCACTTTGTCTTTTGAGGGTCTGCTTCATCCTTTATACATTACCACTCGGCAGAGGTGGTAAAGGAGAATGGAATCCCCATTCCATCTGTAGGAATTCAGATTCCCCCTTTACTACTTCTGCAAGAAAATGAGGTCCACTGGCTGTGGCCTCTGTGATGTCATCCTCTGTGATGCTGCCCTGTGTCCTCGGAGACCTCTCTGCTGTCCAGGACAAGCACCCTCTGGACTCACTCTCCAGGAGGATCTGGAGGAGGCAGGTGGTCTCTCCGCTGGGAGCTGCCTGCGCCTTGCTCTGTGTGTGAGAAACAAAGCAGCTGCGGTTCAGCCGTCTCATTGTCTGGTGCCGGTTCTGCCGGAGAGGAAACTCTCCCCTACGGCCGGGGTAGGTCAGGTCTGGCTGTGTCTGCTTCTGCGCAGTCATTGCTCGGAGGTTAATCTCCATGGCAGGGCCTCCAGTTCTTGAGGGTTCTGTCAGCTCCTGTTCTGGTGCCTCCTAGGACCTGGAGCCTGTGCTCCTGGTTATTTTCCACATGGGAGACATTCCCAGCCCAGGGGGTCCTGTTTTGGTGTAACTGTGCCTGCTTGTTTGCTCTGGGATCATTCAGTGCAGTCCTTAACTGCAATCCGGATTTCCCCTGATTTTGGGGTTTGGTGGTGTAATCTCTCCAATCGGGATGTGGAGGGGGCAGGGAGCGGCAGCACGGTCAGATCTGTCCCTGCAGAGCATGGGGACTCCAACACCTGGGAGTTGTCCTGGTCTCTCTTCTGGTGGAGCCTTGAAGCAGCCGGTCCCCAGAATGGACCTTCCTGGGTGTAGGGAGCCCTGAATATCTGGAGTGAGTGTTTGCCCAACTCTCTTCTTGCATGTTGAGAGGGAACTCCCTGGCGCATCCAGCGCTCCACACTGGGTCTGGATTGTCCCAGATGACCATCTCTGGTAGAGAAACGTTTTATCTGCTGGACTTGAGGACAGGTCTGTCCATCCTTGGGTGTCCTGCTGCTGCCGTCCTGCACCACAGGATGGTGCGGGAGAACTGTTTGTGCAGTTGGTGCAGCTGAACAGAGCAGTGGAGAAGAATGGGGCTCTGCTCCATCAGAAACTGCTGAGAGGGGAGTGATGGGAGTTCTCTGTTTGTGGTCAGTTTGTGGTGTGGCTGTGAGACAGCTCGTAGGGTGTTCCTGCAGGAATTCTGACCACAGGAGCGGGCAGCAGGGAGCACTCACAGAAAGGAGGGGAATTGTTTTAAGCATAAAGATGAGGGGAGAGTGATGAGTGCCCTGGTGAACAATGTCCGGGTATCCCTGGTCTCAGGTGAGGTTCCTGTTCCGTGTCCTGCTGGTGGAGCAGAGATGGAGATGTACAGAGCAGCTGGAAAATGAGCCTGTTTGTGCTCACAGAAATACCTGAAGGCCTTGATAGAACTTCAGGCTTCCCATTCCCTTCCCTGTGACCATTTGACCATGATTTCTCTTTCTCCTTCTAGGGAAAAACTGAGGCTCTGCAGCATGGCTTTACGGTTCCGTGATGTTCTGTTCTACGCCGTTCCTGGAGCGGTGGGAATTCTGGGGTGCTGGTGGATCTACTCCCGTATGAAGAAAAATGCACTGAGCCCTAAGGAAAAGCAAGAGGAGGAAGGGCAGGAGAAAGATGCATCAGCCAGAGCAGCAGCGTGTGTTCCTCGTAACCTGCCCATCTTAGCGAAGGAGGAATGCCGAGAGAGTGAAACCTCGGCCTCCCTGCTGCCAGCAGCGTCATCGATGTCCAAGAGCTCCCCAGAGAAGAGGAAGAAGGAGAGGGAAGCCTGGGAGAAGGAGCTGATGGAGAAGGAGGCCAGGCTGGCTCAGCGAGAGCAGCAGCTCCGGAGATGGTGGGAGGACCTGGAGCGGGAGCGCAAGGAGCTGCAGAAGGAGAAGGCCTCCTTCCAGCTCGAAGGGCAGAGCCAGGTAAGTGCCGCCAGGGTTCATGCTGCCGGGGAAGTCGTGTCCTCAGGGAACTCCTGGGTGCTCCTGGGCCAGCTGCACACCAGCAGTGATCGACAGATGCCAGCCCAGACTCAGACAGGCAGGGTCTGGTATTTCTGGCTCATTCCCTGCCCGGGATGTGTGGGACTGTGTTTGGGGCTCCTCCAGAGCTGCTGAGGCATCATCAGCACTCAGGGCTGCAGGAGGGGGTTCCAACACCTTGAGCTCTGTCCGTTTCTTTGTGCCGTGTGTCGGCAGACAGTGGAGCTGAGGGGGTTGGTGCGCAGAGCAGATGCCCTGGGCAGTCCCAGGAGGTCGATATTGCCTTTGCCTTTGGCCTTCACACCGTGAGGGCTCAGCTCTGGGGAGTGATCGGGCAGATGGGGCGTCCTTTCTGGAAACAGCCAGAGCCCTGTGGGTTACCAGCACCTCAGCTGCCACCAAAGCCGCTTGTGAGGCCAATAACTGTTGGGCAATGCTGTTTCTACACTGACATCCATCTCCAAAAGCGTTTGTGAGATCTGCCCAAGAGAAGGGTGTTGTTCAGAGCCAGAAAGATCATCCCCACACAGACCCTGCTCGGAGCATCTCTCAGCCAGCTGGGGTTCATGGTTTCACGCCTGTGCCCCAGTCTGGCTGAGGAGAGCAAGCGTCCCTTGGCAAAACACAGGCTGAGGGGATCCTCGAGGCTGCTGCCGATGGCTTGTGTGCACCTCACTCATTCTGAGGGGAATTGGCTTAGAGCTGGAGAAACATTACTTGACAGCTCTTGGATTGTGTCCTGGAAATGGTTCTGTGTGCGTGAGCAGAGGAATTTTGGATCTCAGCAGTGAGGCCTGGGAAGCAAATCCTCAGGGCAGGGCTGGCTCCCTCCCAGCTTGGCTCCTGATCGGGCCAGGAGTTTCCCGAGCACCCGGCGAATCTCCTGCAGCATCGAACAGATGCCGACGTGTGAGAGGCACAGATGCTGCCGGAGAGGCTCGCTTCTCCTTGGCCTTCTGCCACCGTCCCTGTGCAGGAACGCTGCAGGGGGAGCCTTGGTCTGGAGAGCTTAGAGAATATTTGCCCTTGTCTTGTAAGAGCAAAGCCAGCGGAACACTCCTCTTGCTGTGTTTGGTTTCTTTGTCCAGCAGAGAGGGCTTCGGCCTCTGCTTTGCCTGGATGGGGCCCACTCTTGAGCTGCTGAGCGGGCTGGATGTTCACCACAAAAACCTCTGTCTCTGAGCAGTCTGGGACACCTTTCCTACCCAGGGTCTCTGCTGGCCTCTTCCGTCACTAAAGAAAATTGCTTTTCTTTTCCTTTACAGACTTCCAGTTTACAGAAGAAAGTCGTAAGATTCCCCTCTCAGTCTGGGGTCGCTGAGGCCTCCAAGGAGAAGAGCCCTGCCCGTCCTCAGCAAGGGCACGTGGAGTCAGAACCGTCCGTCTCCCCAAGAAGCAAGAGTCTCCTAAGGGCCCTCAAAGAGAAAAGCCCTTTCCGTTCCCCTGGAAGATCCAAGACGATGGACCAGGCTGCTGAGGAACAGCCCGGATGCCAGACTGCCTCTTCTGTTCAGCCAAAGCCCAGGGGAAGGAGAAGGAGAAGATAACGGGACGGAGACTCTTAGGTCCCTTTCCAAAGTCCTTCAAGTGTCTTAAATTCCAAACGGATCGATTTATGATGAAACAACACCAGCGATCCTTTTCCACATTATGTTTTATTTGTTTGGAAATACTTGTTGGTTTCTTTGGAGGAAAAATAAAGAATCTTAGAATCATAGAATATTGTGAGTGTGAAGGGACCTTCTCCTAATATCCAACCTAAACCTCCCTTGGCTCATCTTCCCGACATTCCCTTGGGTGGACAAGGTATCATGTGGCCCAGTGTGTCTCAAGAACCCATCACCCAGTAGGAAGGCACAGGCCATGAAGGGGGCTTGGAAGCTCACATCTGGCAGTGTCTCTGACAGACCAGCAGAAGGCACCTGGTTGACACATTGACTGTGAGATCCTCTAGAGGGGTCAGGCTCATGGAATGGTGGGTCATAGAAGATGTGGTTCATTAAAGAACTGTGGCATTGAAGGATCAAATCAATGCAGTTTCATAGTAGGGTCAAAGGAGATTCGAAAGATTCAGGTCAGAGAAAGGTTGTAGAAGAGTCGGGTAATAGAGGGGATGGGTCTTAGAAGCATCATAGATGAGTTGGTTCATATAAGGGTCAGAGAACAGCCAGGTAATAGAAGTTTCAGTTCAAAGAAGGATTGGGTCACTCAATAGTCACAGAAGTGACTTCCAGAGGGCAGACTTTGGACTGTTCAGAAGGTTGGTTGGCAAAGTCCCATGGGATACAGTCCTTCAGGGCAAGGGAGCCCACGAGGGCTGGCTGGGCGCTCTTAAAAAATGAAATACTAGCAGCTCAAGAGCAAACCATCCCTGTGTTCTGGAAAAGGAGCTGGTGGGGGGAAAAAGCCAGCTCGGTTGAGCAGGGAGATCCTGATATACATCAAAAAGAAGAAGAATGTCTCTGAGCTTTGGAGGAAGGGACAGGCATCTTGGGTGGACTACAGGGAGGAAGTGAGATCATGCAGGGAAAAAATCAGAAGGGCTGAGGCCCAATTAGAAATCAAATTGGCTAAATCTGTGAAAGATAATAAAAATCTTTCTAAAAATACATTAACAAGAAAAGGAGTACTGAGGAGAATATTCAGTCCCTATTGGATGCAGAAGGAACAACAACAACAGGGGATGAGGATAAGGCTGAGGTACTTAATGTCTTCTTTGCCTCAGTCTTTAATAGTAAGGGAAGTTGTTCCCTCTGTGTACAAACCCAGGAGTTAGAGGAACAGAATGAGGCCCCCATGATCCAAGAGGAGGTGGTTAGAGACTTGCTTGCCCAGCTAGACACCCACAAGTCTATGGGGCCGGATGGGATCCACCCAAGTGTATCGAAGGAGCTGGCGGATGTCCTTTCCAAACCCCTTTCCATCATCTTCCAGTGGTCCTGGCTGACTGGGGAAGTTCCACTGGACTGGAGGCTGGCTGATGTTGTGCCCATCTACAAGAAGGTTTGCAGGGAGGATCTGGGGAACTCCAGTCCTGTCAGTCTGACCTCAGTGCCGGGGAAAGTCATGGAACAGGTGATCTTGAGTGCTATCACGAAGCACATGCAAGAGAACCGGGTGATCAGGCCCAGTCAACACGGGTTCATGAAAGGCAGGTCTTGCCAAACTAACCTGGATCAGGGAAAGGCTGTGGATGAAGTCTTCTTGGACTTCAGGAAAGCCTTTGTCACAGTTTCTCATAGCATTCTGCTTCAGAAACTGTCAGCCTCTGGCCTGGACAGGTGCACACTCTCCTGGGTTGAAAACTGGTTGGATGGCCCAGAGAGTGGTGGTCAATGGAGTTAACTCCAGCTGGAGGCCAGTCACAAGTGGGGTTCCCCAGGGCTCGGTACTGGGTCCAGCCCTGTTCAATGTCTTTATCAATGACCTGGATGAAGGCATTGAGTGCACCCTCAGCAAGTTTGCAGACGGCACTAAGCTGGGTGGAAGTGTGGATCTGCTGGAGGGTAGGGAGGCTCTGCAAAGGGATCTGAACAGGCTGGACCGCTGGGCCGAGGCCAATGGCATGAGGTTCAACAAGGCCAAACGCCGGGTCCTGCGCTTGGGGCACAACAACCCTATGCAGTGCTACAGACTAGGAGAAGTCTGGCTAGAAAGTGCCTAGAGGAGAAGGACCTGGGGGTGTTGGTTGACAGTTACTGAACATGAGCCAGCAGTGTGCCCAGGTGGCCAAGAAGGCCAATGGCATCTTGGCTTGGATCAGAAACACTGTGACCAGCAGGTCCAGGGAGGTTATTCTCACTCTGTACTCAGCACTGGTCAGACCGCACCTTGAGTACTGTGTTCAGTTCTGGGCCCCTCACCACAAGAAGGATGTTGAGGCTCTGGAGCGTGTCCAGAGAAGAGCAATGAGGCTGGTGAGAGGGCTGGAGAAAAAGTCTTTTGAGGAGCATCTGAGAGAGCTGGGTTTGTTTATCCTGGAGAAGAGGAAGCTGAGGGGAGACCTTATCATTGTCTACAACTGCCTGAAAGGGGGTTGTAGAGAGGTGGGTGTTGGTCTCTTTGCCCAAGTGATAGGACCAGAGGGAATGGCCTCAAGGTGCACCAGGGCAGGCTCAGCGTGGACATCAGGAAAAACTTCTTCACCGAAAGGAGGTTGTGGAGAGAAGGGAGCTGGACTCCCCAAGTGAGAGGGGACAGGACAAGGGGGGATGGCCTCAAGCTCCACCAGGGGAGGTTCAGGTAGACATCAGGAAAAAAATTTCACAGAAAGGGTCATTGGGCACTGGAAGAGGCTGCCCAGGGAGGTGGCTGAGTCACCTTCTCTGCAGGTGTTTAAGGGACGGGTGGACGGGTTGCTGAGGGTCATGGTTTTGGGAGCGTTAGGAATGGTTGGACTTGATGAACCAGTGCATCCCTTCCAACCTAGTTATTCTATGATTCTATGATTCTATCACCTAACAGTACTATGGCCCAGGTCTTCTCTGATCCAACACTTCTACGACCTTACCATTCTATCACCTTTCTGTGACTCTTGTATGATGCAACACGTCTCTGACCTTGCTATGAAATATTTCTATGACACTACTCTTCAATGACCTCATTTTTCTATCACTCTTCTATGACACGACACCTTTGACCCTGCCCTTCCATCAGCAAACTCTCCTATAACAATTCTATATCTTGAGTCTTCTTCAGTCCCTCTGTGACGCGACCCTTCAATGACCCAACTCTTCTATGACTCTTCTGGGACACCTACACATGTGTGACCTGACCCTTCCACGACCCAACTCTTCCATTTCCCTTCAATGACCCAGTTCCTCTATGACCCAAACCTTCTATGACCCCACTCTCATATGACTCTTCTCTGACCTTTCTGTGACCTTGCTCTACTATGACCTAACTCTTCTATGACTCTTCTATGACCTCACACTTTGGAGACCATTCAGCGACCACCTCCATATGCAGCCTCAACATTCTTTCACCTGACTGCTCTCTGACCCTTCAATAACCCAAGCCTCATGTGACCTTACTCACCTATGACCTTTCTAAGACCCAATTCCTCTATTTCCTGACTCTTCGACAACATTTCTCTAAAGCGCCCATGGACTGGAGATGGGCCAGGAGTCTGGCCGAAGGATCCCAGTGGTCTGGATAAGAAGGTGGACATTCCCAGGTGTCACAGAAGATGTGGATGACCGATAGACATGTTTACGGAGCCGGTCAAATGCCAAAATCCTTTCCTTTATTTGTAGCCTTGGTGCCTTGTTGTTGTCTAAACTCTCTCTGTGGATGCTGACATGGACTGAGCAGCCTGGTCTGACATCAGAGCTAGTGCTGCTTGGATCTGGGCTTTGGACTAGAACTAGAGGTCACCTGAGCTCTATTATTCCCTAAGTTTTTCTAGGAGCAGAAGATGTAGAAATCCACTTAGCAGGTTGCTCCGAGCGTCCCCAGGAGGCCTAAGTGTGCCCTCACACCTCATGCTGTGGGCCTCTAACTCTATCCTGGCAGACCTCCTCCAGATCCACTCCAGTTACTCCACTTTCCTTTTGAAATGGGAGACTCTTTGGGTCTGGTGACATCGTCCTGGTGCCAGAAGAGTGAGGGCAGTGATTGTCTCCCTTGCACAGCGTTAGGAGTTGCTCACTCTGCTTCCTCCCAGGGAGGGGCTGGGGGTGGGCAAGAAGTTGACGGGGGACACAGCAAGGAGAGATGACTCCAGTAGTCCAGAATGAGATTCCATAGCATAGATGCCACGGTCAGTGATAAAGACTGTGACAGGAGAAGGAAGAAGCGGACATTTTTATAATTAAAGGCATCAGGTGGTGGTAGACTGATGGAGTGTGAGTCCGCTTGAGGAGAGTGGCAAGTGATGGCATTTGCATTAGTATTTGGTTTGGATTATATGGTCTTTATCTTTTTTTCTTTCAGCTATTAGACTACTTGTAGCTCAGCCCACAAGTCAAAACCACTTCCATGCAGCTTCATGAGCAGAGACCTGGCCGGCTGAGGAGTGCCCTGAGGAGGTGGACCTGGGCACTAGGATGCTTGCTTGTCCTCTCTCACAAGAGGCCTGCACCAATCCCATGCCTTTCAAAAGAGATTTTCCAAAGAAACATTGATCTTCTCCTGGAACGTGCTCAGCATTGAGAAGTAAAGGCTTCAGGGAGACCTTAGAGTAGCCTTCCAGTACCGGAAAGTAGTCACCAAGAAAACTGAGCAGGAACTTTTCCCAAGGACATGGAGTGATAGGACAAGGGGGAATGGCTTTAAATTGGAGAGGGAAAGATTTAGATTAGACATTAGGAAAAAATTGTTCACAAGGAAGGTGGTGAGGCAGTGGCCCAGGTTGCCCAGGGAAGCTGTGGATGCCCCCTGCCTGGAGGTGTTCAAGGCTAGGTTTGATGGGGACATGAACAGCCTGGACCAGTGGGAGGTGTCCCTGCCCATGGCAGGGGTTGGAACTGGATGGGCTTTAAGGTCCCTTCCAACCCAAACCATTCTATGATTCTGAAAAGTGTGGTAATACAAACTTAAATTAAAACATTCTTTTCTTAGGTGGACTTTGAAATCTTCCTCTTTAACCACACTGGGAAATGACTCCAAGGAGATGTACAAGGCTTGAAGACCTGGAGAAATCTCCAGGAAGACAAAGAGCTCGTTAAGGCTTTCTGTATTTTAATGAGACCCAGGGTGGATTTGCTGATGAGTCCTTGAACCTCATCTTCTGAGAGGAGAATGAAGAAAGCTCTCAAGAAGTCAAAAGCAGAACTCAGAGTTCCTTGAAGTCTTAATTGGTCTCAGTGAGGATGGTTAGTGAGAAAGATTCCCCAGGGACTCGTTAGAGCCGAGAATTGGAGGCCATGATTGCAGGCAGGCAAAGGCACTGTGCAGGCAGCTGTGATGCTGAGAGAAGCCTGGGTTTGCTTGGTGAAGCAGAAAGGCCAAGGCCTGACCCCCAGGCCCTGGGCAGGCAGATCTGGCTTTGACTGCAATGACGCTGCTGTCATGAACATTCTCACACTGCTGAACTAAATTGGGAGCAGTTATTCCATGTCATTCCAAACACAGGCCTGTAGGGTTACATGAGATGCCAAGGCTCTCACACCAAGATCCATGCAGTTGTAGAAGCGTCGGGTCATAGCAGGTCAGGGTCATAGAAGTGTTGATTCATAGAAGAGTTGCAGAAAACTTTTGTGTGAGAAAAGTCAGGTGATAGAAGGGTTGGATCACAGAGGAGTGATAGAGGAATTCAATCATAGAAGGTTTATCGAAGAGTTGGGTCATAGAAGTCTCATAGCAGAACTGGGTCATAGATGATTAAGGTCATAAAAGGTTCATAGAATATTCAGGCCGTGGAAGAGTCGAGTCACTGAAGTGTGAGTTTATTTGGGGTTTTAGGAGGGTTTGTCCATAGAACGGTCACAAAAGTTTTGGTTCAGAGAAGGGTTGGGTCAGAGAAGAGTCTTGGAACCATCAGGTAATAAAAGAATCAGGTCACAGAAGGTTCATATAAGTGTCAGGTCATAGAAGAGTCATAGAAGAGTGGAGGCATAGAAAGTCACATCATAGAACAGTCAGACCAAAGTCAGGTCATGGAATGACGTATTGTGTCATAGAAGGCTCGAGTCGAGGAGGGGCCTGATTATATGAGAGGCAGGTCACAGAAGAGTTGAGTTATAGATGTGTCAGGTCTTAGAGGAGCAATAGAAGAGTTCAGTCATAGAAGGTTCCTACAAGTTTCAGGTCACAGAATTTTCTCGTAATAGAAGAGTTGAGTCACAGAAAAATGAGAGTTGATTTGGATAATAGAAGAGTTTGGTCATAGAAGGGTCATCAAAGAGTCAGATTATAGAGGTGTTAGGTCATAAAATGATTGGGTCATAGATTGTTCTGGTCCTAGAGGAGCCAGGTCATAGCAAGCTGTAGAAGGATCATAGAAGAATTGGGTCATAGAAGGCTTGAGCCATAGAAGGCTCGGGTTTTAGAAGAGCCTTGTCATAGAGGAGTCCATAGAAGAGTGGGGTGGTAGAAGAGTTGGTTCATAGAAGAGATGGGTGATTGAAGGCTCATTGAAGAGTAGGGTTGTAGAAGGGGTGTGTCCTTGAATTGTCTAGGTCATAGAAGGGTCATAGAATTCGGGGTGATAGAAGTCCTAAAAACACAGCTGGTGGCTCATATAAGAATAATATCATGCAGGAGTCAGATCATAGAAGGGTCACTTAAGAGTAGGATTGGTTCATAGAACAGTTGGGTTATGAAGGGTCGGGTTAGAAGGGTTGGGTCATAGAGGCGTCAGGGCATTTGCGTCACAGAAGAGTGAAAGAAGACTTGGGTCATAGAAAGTCATGTGACAGAAGACTCAGAGCATGGTCAAGTCATAGAAGGTCACAGAAGGCTCGAGTCACAGAAGTGTCAGGTCATATAAGGGACGGGTCAATGAAGAGTCAGGTTATAGATGAGATGGATCATAGAGGAGTAATAGAAGAATTCAGTCCCAAAAGGTTCATAGAGGTGTTATGTCACAGAAGTCTCAGGCCATAAAACATTTGGGTGCTAGAAGGGTCATAAAATATGTGGGTCATGGAAGAGTCAAGTCATAGAAGCATGAGAGTTTAGTCAGGAGAAGGAAGGATCGGGTCACAGAAAAGTCTTAGAAGAGTTAGGTCATAGAAGTATTGGGTCATAGAAGAGTTGAGTCCCAAATCATTCAGGTCATAGAGGAGTTTGGTAATAGAAGGATGGTGAGACACAATCTGCCCAAAGGGAATCCAGTCCCCTTCTCTTTCAGATATCCAGAAATAGAATCTGAGGGGAAAATGTCTGGGGCACAGCCTTTAGCTCCCCTGCTCATCCATTGGCCATTTCTGAAAAGGACATGCAAAGTGGAAGAAGTGCCAGTGGTCAGGGAGTCTCCATGGCCTTGTGAAAATGATGGAGAATGGCCTCACTGGGACATCGTCCTGCTCACTCAGCTCCCTGGGATAATCTCCTCTCCTGTCCCACAGGACTGGGAAGGAATTGTGTTTGCTCAAGTGATCCCTGACTTGTTCCCACCCACCCCTGGTCCATCTCCTCCAGAGTCCCGTCCTGAGTCACAGTGGCCTGGGAGAACTTGCTGAGGAAGACAGGGACAAAGAGGAAGACAGGGGATCTCAGATCTCTCTACACCTGCTCTGCCTGAATTCATCAGTGCCCACACAGGTCTGAAGCAGCAAACACTCATCATGGGGCCATTGAATGGCCTTTCAAGTTGAGACTGAATCTCGGTCTGGACCCATGCTGAGCATGGAGGATGCTGTCCTTGAAGACTCTCTGTGCTGAGCTCTGTGACCATGTCCCAGCTCTGTCTCCCACAGGAACAGCTCCATCTCCTCCTGCCTGTGCCCCTGGCTGAGGGCACTGCTGCCCACTGGGGTTGAAGCCCTGCAGCTGTGGCACCAGGCAACCTCATTCCTGCAATGAGGAAAACTGGGACCAAGTGTCCAAACCCCATGTGTGCAAAGCCTTTGCTTAGCAGAAAGACATGGCTGGGACAGAAGAGAGCTGAGTGTCTTTCAGACTCCAGGGCTAAAGACCTATAATGAAATGCATAAATTCACTCAATGGAACAGATACTCGCGGCGTGGAGAGCTGAGATCATTCCCTGTCACCTTCCTGTTGTCCTGTCTAATGATGGGACAATAACATTGATTTTCATGGCCAGCTGTTTTTCTAACAGGAGCAATGACACTGCAGGACAGAAGTGTCTCTTCCAGCTGAGAGAGGGAACATCAGGGATGGCTTCAGGCTGTTTCTCAGCAGGTTCCCTGGAGCCCCAGGGACACCTGGAGGGAGCCCCGAGGGGGCAGAGAAAGGGCTGCCTTGGGCTGCTCCTCTGCTGCTGAGCTGGGCTGGGCTCCTGGCACGGAGGGAGCTGGTGGCAAGTGGGCAGCGCTACAAAGAGCCATCTCTGGGCAGGAGCAGCTCCTCTGCAAAGCCCAGCAGGGCTGAGGGCACTGCCTGCAGGCAGCGAGGGGAGAGGAGGGAGGCACAGAGAGGGGAAAGGCAGGGTGGGGTGGGAGGAAAGAGGAGGCTTCATTTGGAGAAAGATCTTCACAGCCCTTCTCCAGGTGAGTCTCTGGGTGCAGGACAATGCAGGTGCTGTTCCTGGAGGGATCTCCTAAAGCCAACACAGCCACAGCCTGTGGGATCTGTCAGGAGGGCTCTTGCTGTTTCTCCAGCAGAGAAAAAAACAGAGTCAGTGCTCAGCCTGCCCGGGGAGTTCCCCATGGAGGGACAGAGAGAAGGTATGGGAGGAAGAAGCACCTCCTGGCAGGAGAGGGTCTTTCTGCTTTCAGGAGGTGCTGTGTGAGTCAGGGCTGCTCACAGCTCCAAATGCCTTCAGGATATTTCTAAGAGGACATTCTAAAGGGAAGATCAGGGCAAAGATTACATTAAAGATAAGGAACTCTCCTGAGTTTGCCTTTTCACTTTCCTGCCCTTGGGGAATTTCAGTGGAAAAATAGAAGAAAAGGCTGTCATGATTGAAGAAATCAGTGAGACTCCTGAGCTGTGTCCTTGAGGGGTCAGTAGGTCTGATAGGAGCCTCCTAAAGTGTCTCCAGCTGCTCCTCTGCTCATGGACACCACCAGCATCACCTCTGCTGGACCCACCAGGCTCAGTCTGTGCTGTCCTTTTCTGCTTATAAACAAGACCCTGTGCCCAGCTTTACCCGGCAAACAGGCAGGATTGTGTAGGGCTGGGGGAGAGCAGAGAGGGTCAGATGGGGTCTGTGAGCACTGACAGGGAGAAGGCATGGGACAGGGAAACACCTCCCAGGAGGAAAATCTCCATCAGAAGGCATTGGATCACGGAATGAGAGGAGAATTAATACAGAGATGTTGTGGGAGGGAGAATTGAGACAGCTCTGTGTGCTCCCCTGCAGGGCAGCCCCTTCCTCTGAGCAAGCCCCCTGGCCTCCTCTCCCACCCAGCAAAGCCTCTGCCCTCAGGGCTCTGGGCTCCAGGGCTGAACCCCCTCCTCTGCAGCCACAGCTCCAGTGCCCTCTCCAGAGCACAGGGGCTGAGAGCAACTGCCCGGCAAGGTTGGTGTCTGGGAGGGGGTGAGCACAGCTGGGGAAGGGGAACACTGTCTGTGTGCCCGGCTGCCTCTGCCCTGGCCTCTCGCAGCCAGACCCTCACTCTCTTTCTCCCTGTTTCTCCCCTTGTCTCTGTTCTTGCTGTTGTTCTCTCATTCTCACTGCCAGGCTCTCTGGGGATGGGAGTTGCAGCTGTACAGTCACCCACTGCCCTGGTGGCTCCTTTCCTGCTGTTGTGTCCATGGGAACCCGTGTCCCAGCTTTGCTCTGAGCTGTGAGGCTGTGGGCAATGCAGTCAGTGGGGCTGGGGAAGGAGCTGAATCTCCTCTAATCAAATGCCATCCTGAGGACACTTGGCTCTCCTTGAGGTTTCCTTCCAAGCTCTGAGCTTCCCTCCAGGATGCAAACCTGTCCCATCGTTTTCAGTTAACACCTGTCCCATCAGGTGTTACCTGAAAGCCTCATGGAGAAATGCAGAGATGCTGCAAGAGAGAAAATGCTGTTGGGCACGTGGGACCAAGAGCGAGGCACAGAGCAGCTCCCCTCCCTCTGCACTAAGCCACAGGCAATGCTCTCACCTCACAGGACTCCCTCTCTTCTCCCAGAGTGCAGCAGAGATGCTGAGCAGTTCTGACAGCCGAGAGCACTGCCCAGGGTGGGAGAAGGAGCTGTAAATTCCCAAAACTCTCAGCCTGCCTTCTGCCCTCTCTGCCTTCCTCGTCCCTGGTGGTGCAGATGCTGACAGGCCCTTCTGCACCAGGAGCAGTTCCCCAGGACAAAGCTGAACCCCAGCAGTGTCCCCTGTCCCCACTGTCCCCATGTCCCCCTGCTGCAGAGCAGGGCTGACTCCTCGCAGCCAGCGGGCAGAGGCTCTGCTCCTCCCGGCACATTTACACATCACCGAGCAGGGCTGCAGGCACAGCGATAAAGGGCGGGCTGAGAGAGAAGGGACAGGGTGTGAGCAGCAGGGAGAGGGGAATGAGAAATAGCTTTGATTTGCACAAAGACATCTCCCTTAACTTTTCACAGTTGCCTTTTGACAGTGCCCCATGTCCAGAGGCAGCAGATGTCCAACAGCAGCTCCATCACCCAGTTCCTCCTCCTGGCATTCGCAGACACACGGGAGCTGCAGCTCTTGCACTTCTGGCTCTTCCTGGGCATCTACCTGGCTGCCCTCCTGGGCAACGGCCTCATCATCACCACCATTGCCTGTGACCACCACCTCCACACCCCCATGTACTTCTTCCTCCTCAACCTCTCTGTTCTTGACCTGGGATCCATCTCCACCACTGTCCCCAAATCCATGGCCAATTCCCTCTGGGATAACAGGACCATCTCCTACTCAGGATGTGTTTCTCAAGTCTTTCTGTTTGCCTTTTTCATTTCAGCAGAGTATTCTCTTCTCACCATCATGTCCTACGACCGCTACGTTGCCATCTGCAAACCCCTGCACTACGGGACCCTCCTGGGCAGCAGAGCTTGTGTCCACATGGCAGCAGCTGCCTGGGGCGCTGGGTTTCTCAATGCTCTGCTGCACACGGCCAATACATTTTCCCTGCCCCTCTGCCAGGGCAATGCTGTGGAACAGTTCTTCTGTGAAATCCCTCAGATCCTCAAGCTCTCCTGCTCACACTCTGACCTCAGGGAGGTTGGGCTTCTTGATGTTAGTGCCTGTTTATTTTTTGGCTGTTTTGTTTTCATTGTGGTGTCCTATGTGCAGATCTTCAGGGCAGTGCTGAGGATCCCCTCTGAGCAGGGACGGCACAAAGCCTTTTCCACGTGCCTCCCTCACCTGGCCGTGGTCTCCCTCTTTGTCAGCACTGCAGCATTTGCCTACCTGAAGCCCCCCTCCATCTCCTCTCCGCCCTTGGACCTTGTGGTGTCAGTTCTGTACTCAGTGGTGCCTCCAGCACTGAATCCCCTCATCTACAGCTTGAGGAACCAGCAGCTCAAGGATGCAGTGTGGAAACTGAAAACTGGGTGATCCTCCAAAGCAATGAACTGCTTATCACCTTCTGCATAGCAGTTATCCTGTAACTCATGGCAGGCTCAGGCCAGCTTCTATATTTGTTGATAGTTTTTCGATTCTTTTCATTCTGTTGTTTTTTTTTTTAATTCACTGTCTTCTTCTCTTTTCTTTTCTTACTGATTGTTTGTGTAAATGAGGAGCTGTGCTCTCTGTGTGTTTCAACAAAATAAAGGGATATTCAATGACTTTTCTTTCCTGATCTCTTCCCTCCAAGTCTATTTTGGAGCTCTTGAGACAGTTCCTGTGGTCATGGGTGGAGGGGAAAAGAGTCCCAGCACGGCAGCCCTGCCAGGCACCAGCGCTTGATCTCCCAGAGCTGTTCTCTCTCCCCTTCCACACTCTCCTCCTCACCCCTTGCCTTGCTGGAAGGCCTGAGGGCTCTGAGCTTGGTCACAGCGGTGCTGCGTGGCAGTGCTGTGCCCGCAGGCAGGGACAGGCAGTGGGCACTTGTGGGACAGAGCTGCCTCCACAACAGCCTTTCCATAGAGCAAAGGGGATCTCCTCAGGGCAGAGCCTGAAGGCTTAGGGCTTCTTTCAGGGATTCCCCCAAGGGTATGTCCAAGAACCTGAGACAGAGGTGAAAACACCAGTGTAAAGGCAGACGCTGTGGGTGTAATGGATTCGGAAGAATATTGTTTTCTTCTACAGACATGCCTCCTCTGGGAGATCTTCAGCATCAGCAGGGAAGGGTCTGGTCTGTGCCCACGTGCACTGGAGCACCCACAGAACCTGCCCCAGGACAATCATCCTGAAGTAGCCCCTCAAAAGCACCATTCCCAGCACTTCCCTCTCACTCCAGCTTGGAGACATTCTTTGTCGCTCCCTGGAAGGACACGGAATGAGGAGGTCAGAGTCAAAGTTCACACTGTTCAGAGGAGATGTGAGGATGTACATCACAATCATGAGGTGAGATGAACCCAAGAGAACACAAACAGCCCTTCCTTGGGTTTCATGAAGGTCTGTGGGACAGAAAGTTTCTCAAGGTCACATCATGTTGAGGTCAACATCCCAAGAGTGAGTGCCTGAATGCAGTACTGGGATGTGCTTTCTTGAACTGAGGTCCCTGTGTCCATTCCTCATGACATGAGGCATCTCAGACAAGTACAGAGTGGTGGGATACACCACAGGTCTGAGATGCGTCTGATTCTCTGGGAGTCCAGAGAAACCCTGTGACTATTGCCTTTGTGTGTAAAAAGGGAAAACTGGGTGAACATCTTTGGGTACATAAGGAGTCCACGAGGCCAGCTCAGACATGGACTCCTGACAGAACCCTGGCATTTCTGTGTGTGCCTCCAGGAAAAACCCTACCGGTCCAGGGAGATTCATCTCACCTGCCTTGGACAGGCTCAGTGCAAATGTTTCTGCCTGCTGCATCACCCTTGCCTGTGACCCTTGAATGTGCTCTCAAAGGTGCCAGAGCAATCAGAGCAGTTCTGGGGTCCTTGGAAAAGGCAGATGTGGGTGGCAAACGTCCCACAGGCATTTCCAGGCCCTTGAAGGACAAGAAAGGTGTTGACAATCAAGCCCCAAGAGCAGAGAGAAGGAAATGCAGGTAGGGAATATACCGGTAGAAACCAAATATGGAAAGATACGTGTCGTTGTTGGGATGGACACGACATTCAAAAGTTTGTGAGCAAAAGCCAAACCTTATTGTTTTACTGGCCTCTTTATATTTTTTGTTATCTATCAGGCTGTGTTCATATACTAAAGCTGTTAAAGTGATTTGCTCAACCGCTCTGTCCACGTGCCTAAAGCTTTACTATGATTCGTTGAACAACACTGTCCATTTGCTACCTGTATCTACTATTTTTCTTGCCAACTTTCCAATAGATGTTACTTGTTTCACTTCCAAGATTCTTCTTCCGGACTTTCCAGCCTCGTTATGGGAACACGTGTATCTATTCAAGGTCAATATCCATTTTCTCTGAGTCCTCACACCAGCTGTGGACTCCCACAATTCCCCCTTTTTGTATTTGTGCTACAAAAATTTTCCCGACAGTCCCTTGCAGGGCCCTTTGCAACAAACTGATCAGAGAAGGCAACATTAATAACACAATTACAACAGTAACCAGAGTCAACAACCCTGTTTTTATCAATGATAACAATCACCCTGACAGTCCCCATCCTTTAAACAAGCTATTCAACCAATCTGATCCATCATCTACTTGTAACCTTTTCACCCCTTCTTTTAGAAGCTGAATGCTTTTATATATTGTTTCCGAATGATCCGACAAACATCCCTGTCTGCCCCGTTAACAGCTACGTCAACAGCTACCCCAATAAAATTCCACCACTGGAGTTTCCATAACTACGGAGATAAAGAGCAATGACTGTGCTGGAGATGTACCCCTTTTCTTCTTATTTCTCTTTGCCACAAGCTCCTACATTCCCACAAGCGCTGTTAGTGATTCCAAGGTCTTTTAAGCCAGTTAGCAACCTTCAGAACAGCGGCCGCTTGCTCTGCGTTTGCTACTGATATCATGGGCACACCAAGGCATCGGCCGCCTGTGTTGGTGCACACACGACAAAGGAATCCTTTATGCTCGCGCTGATTCAGGGGCACAGTCTTTTCTCATCGAGTTCAAATCCGTACACGCTTTCTCCCATATCTCCTCCTTTTCTGTTTGCAATCATCACAGCCTTCAAGGGTAATCTGTAATGAAAAACTGTTATCTAAACACCAGTCTAAATATTCTATTGTAATAGAGAAAAAATGTTAATGGCTCATTTCCAGTTATTTGTACTATTCTTTTTCTGCCTTTAATGATGATACCTGCAATTATCTGAATTGGAATAAATATGGTTTCCTTAGGTTGATAAAATATCCACTCTAATATCACAAGATCTGAAAGCACAGGTACCCATTATGCTATCAGACCAAATGCCTGACAGAGTAACAACACCAAACAAACACATTGGATGACCATCGAGTCGTCTCTGGGCTTTTCTCTGAGTAATGGCTTTTTCAATTTTGTCCAAAGTTTGTTGTGCTTCACTCGTAAGAGTACGAGGTGTTGTTAAAGCCATGTCTGCCTTAAGAAGATCAAATAATGGATTTATTAGTAATACCCAAATAAGGTTTAACCGAAATGATTGTTCCTCGTAGCTTTTGCAAATCGTTTAAAGTTTTAACTGCTGTTTGCAATTTTGCTGAGGTTCAATTGTGGCACCTAAAATTTTCCACTCACAGTATTTCCAGATTTGGATTTTTTCAGGTGCGATTTGAAGGCCAATTTTCTCCAATACAATTTTTGAAATGGTGTTAATTGAGGTTTGGGTGATATACAGCTCAACCGCTCTGTCCACGTGCCTAAAGCTTTACTATGATTCGTTGAACAACGCTGTCCATGCGCTACCTGTATCTACTATTTTTCTTGCCAACTTTCAATTAGATGTTACTTGTTTCGCTTCCAAGATTCTTCTTCGGGACTTTCCAGCCTCGTTATGGGAACACAGTTGTCTGTTGATGTCAATATCCATTTTCTCTGATTCCTCAGACAGCTGTGGACTCCCACAGGGTGACACTGATGGTGACCTCACACCCTCCTGCTGCTGCTTTGAGCTCATGAGTCAGATGCTCACTCCTGTGTGCTGTGCATGGGTTCTGCTGATGATGGTTCCTCCAAAAAGCCATATTCAGTCATGTTTAAGCATTATTGTGATGTCATCAGGAGCCCCACACAAGCCGTGTGCCTGCTCTTTTCCCAAAAGCTGCTCCAGCACCAGTGCAATCCCAAGCTTGTACATAGCCATGTGCCTTCTCCTGGCCCACCCACCACTCACCCACAGGTGACCTCCTGGCATCTACAACTGCCATGTCTGCTCCTGGTCTATCGGATGTTCAGATACCACTGACACCCAAAGGAGCTTCACAGGCCATGTGCCACCTCCTGGCCTATCACCTGCTCAGGCACCGGTGACCTCACAAGCACCTGCACCATCTACAGGCCTTCTCCTGACCTATCAGCTCCTCAGGGGGGAGTGACCTCATAAGAACCTGCACAACCCATGGGCCTTCTCCTGGCCTGTGGAGGAATCAGACACTAATGACCTCACCAACACCTACACAAGCTTCTGTCCTTCCCCAGGCCTGTTGGTTCCGTGGGAATCAGTGACCTGACCACCATGTATCCAACCTTTTGCTCTCTCCCCGCTTATCAGGTACGAGTGAACAAGTGACCTCACAAGCTCCTACAAATGCCACGAGTCTCCTCTTGGCCCATCGGCTACTCGGGCAGTGGTGACCTCACAAGCACGCACCGACCCCTTTGCTGTGTGATTGTCTTTTGGGGTGACCCCCTCGCAGCAAAACCCTTACATAATCCCCTCCTCCCTCCCCCAGCAGGATGGGGGAGACCATCGCCAGGGCAAAAGCGAGAAAACAAAACTCGTGGGTGAAGATAAAGAGAGTTTCCTAAATGGAGGGAAGCAAAAAGGAAACCAGGGATGGAGAAGCAGTCAGTCCCAGCAGCAGAGTGATGTCCAGCCAGTGTCCAAGCAATGGCTGCTTTGGAGAAGCTCCCCTCCCAGTTTTAGTGCTGAACAAGGTTCTACAAGGCGTGCGATTGCTCTTTGGTCCGTTTGAGCCACCCGTCCTGATTTTCCCCCTTCCCAGTCTCTTCCCACCCCAAGCCTCCTCTCTCTGGGGCAGAAACAGAGAAGGCCTTTGCCTCTCTGCCCGCACGGAGCAGCAGGAGCTGCAGTACCAGTGTGTTATCAGCGCCCTGCGCAGAGCACAGCCCCACACAGGCTACGAGCAAGAAAATGAACCCCATCCCGGCCAGGCCCTGGGCAATCTCCATCTCTTAGTCCATACTGGTTTGTTCCGGTCTGAGCTAGAACTGAATCAGTTTTCTCATTTTAGCTCAAAGTTCCTGACCTTGGACACTTCCAGAGATGGGACACCCACAACTTCTCTGGGTACCTGTTCCGATTCCTTGAAACCCATACTGTAAAATATTTCTTCCTTACATCCAATCTAAATCTCCCCTCTTCCAGTTCAAAGCCATTGCCCCTCGTCCTGCCACCACAGGCTTTGGGAAAAAGTCTTTCTTGGCCTCTGACCACTATGATTTCACCTGCAAACACCCCGGAGAGTGCCCAGAGGCCTCCCAGGATGGGGTTTGGAGACCTCAAGCGTATGACCAGTGGCCTCTGGGCTCATTGGTGTGGAGGCTGCAGACACCGTAGGATTCGCCTGAGAGTGCTTCAAGGGTGGTTTCCGAGATGGTGGAGCTTTTCTGCATAGTGGAAAATGGCAGGAGAAAGAAATAATGCTAAAACTTGTAGCTGGGGAGGTCCAGGCTGGACAAGAGGAGAACGAAAAGGGCAGTGCTGTGGTGCCACAAGTCATCCAGAAGGAGTCTGGATCAGCCCAGGGCTTTGTGTGTCAAGCAAGAGCCGGGGAGGACAGAGAGACATCAGCAAAGGAAGGTGACAGCAAGGTGGGGCAGCCGGGGAGATGAGTGCAGCCTCAGGGCAAGAGGCACAGGTGATGCAACACTGTGGGACAGCATGTTGTGGAGAGGACAGAGGGATGTGGAAAAGCTGAAAGTTCCCTACCAGAGCAGCCTTTCCATGACTTTGGTGGTGGTTGTCCTCTCTGCCACGGATGCCCATGAGGAGATGACAAATCCTTCCAGCCCTGGGGCCTCATTGCCTCCTTGTCCATTCTCAGGAGGTGTTTTTCCACGGTCCTGCCCTTGGCATTGCCCATCTCCACATTCCACTGCCCCAGGAAGAGCCATGAGGACTGAGTGAGGGACAGAATGTCCCTTCCTAAGGGCTGGGGGTCAGGGCTTGGCCTTTCAGTTAATGGGATCAGGGCTTGGTCCTTTGGATTAATGAAACACATCCAGGTTTGCTCAGCATCAGAGCCACCTTTACCTTGTTTTCATGGAATCATAGAATAGTTGGAGTTGGAAGGGACCTTAAAGATCATCTACTTCCAACCCCCCTGCCATAGGCAGGCACATCCCACTAAATCAGGCTGCCCAAGGCCCCATCCAACCTGGCCCTGCACACCTCCAGGGATGGGGTTTCTTGCCAGCCTCTGGTCCCTGTCCTGCTGGTTTACTGTTACCTCCTTGTAAGAGAAAAACTCACATTTCTAACCTGTAGTGAAATAGATGTAATTCCTATGGATATTTTTGCCACCAGAGGTCAGCACACACCAGATTAAATAGCAGATCAGCTCCTATAAACTAAATTAAAGAGGAAAGTCCTCAGCATTGGGGGACTCTGAACAGCCACTCTTCAAGGATGCAAGCAACTTAGTTGTGGGGAGCACAGATGAGGCTGAAAGCTTTTTAAAGGGATGAGAATATTTTCTCTGCAATCTGGACAGGTTGTTCCGGGTTTAGGGTTATACATCACTGTGTAAGGGCCTCTACTTTTTGCACCAGTGGAATGACGCGGAGGATACAAATCATACCTTTATCGTGCAAATTAAATGAGAAACACTAGTAGGGAGTTATAAGAGCGCTCTGTGATACTCACAGAAGCATGGCACCATCAATATGGACTGCACTGGGAAGAGGGTTTCTCATCCCTGCCTGGAGCCGTTTTCCCAAGTATGGTGCTTTCCTTCCTTTTTTCTGGGACACACATTCAAAATGTTCCCTCCTTTCCCCCTTTCCCCATGAAAACCCTGAACCCACCCTCAAAGCACTGTGCAGGAACAGTTGTAAGAGGCGAACTAAATAGGACTGCTTATACAGTTTGTGCCGAGAAATAGTTTTGAAAATAAGAGGCTTCGTGACAGCAGAAACCTTTTTCTCATCTTTACACATGTTTTGGTCTAATGATCTTACCTCTAAATATTAAAAGGAGTTAAAGACAGAGTATCATGGGAGTTTCTGGGATGTGTTCCTTACTCAGTTCTAGGGAACTCGGGGCCCAAAGTCCTTATCCGTGTGTGTGCGCTCCCTTCAGGCTGACGGATAGCGCACTTCTGCCTCCAGTGCCAGCACAAGCTGCAGAGCAGTTCTGTGCCTCTGCAACAGAGAAAACCCACAGCAAACAGGACTTTACCTTTCTATGTCGTGTACCTGGGGACGGGTGTTTATTGTTTGCAGTCCTTGTGTTTTGAAGAGTGCTTTGGCTGAGCCTGGCGTAAGCACACCTGCTCATTGGTTTGGAAAAGGATTACAATTTATTTATTATTAATTTATTATCTCTCTATTACTCTATATCTATATCTATTCATTTATTCATTACTCCAGGACTTGCCTTTTCCTAACCTGTTTTCACTGCCTCCATTTCTCTGCTCTAACAGGACACTGGAGATGCTTTCTCAGCAGTGCCCTCGGTGGGACCCATTAACACTGCAAGAAACTTTGGGGTTTGAATTGGACTTTGACTTTGACTTCTTGAGAGGTTTATTCAACTTCCTCGAAGGGGCTGTGGTTCATGGACTCAGCATCAAAACCACCAGAGTGTCATTAAAATGCCGTGGGCTGCTCCTCTGCTGCTGAGCTGGGCTGGGCTCCTGGCACGGAGGGAGCTGGTGGCAAGTGGGCAGCGCTACAAAGAGCCATCTCTGGGCAGGAGCAGCTCCTCTGCAAAGCCCAGCAGGGCTGAGGGCACTGCCTGCAGGCAGCGAGGGCAGAGGAGGGAGGCACAGAGAGGGGAAAGGCAGGGTGGGGTGGGAGGAAAGAGGAGGCTTCATTTGGAGGAAGATCTTCACAGTCCTTCTCAAGGTGAGTCTCTGGGTGCAGGACAATGCAGGTGCTGTTCCTGGAGGGATCTCCTAAAGCCAACACAGCCACAGCCTGTGGGATCTGTCAGGAGGGCTCTTGCTGTTTCTCCAGCAGAGAAAAAATAGAGTTTTTTTGGATCAGACAGTTCCCCATGGAGGGGCAGAGAGAAGGTATGGGGGGAAGAAGCACCTCCTGTCAGAAGAGGGTCTTTCTGCTTTCAGGAGGTGCTGTGTGAGTCAGGGCTGCTCACAGCTCCAAATGCCTTCAGGATATTTCTAAGAGGACATTTTAAAGGGAAGATCAGGGCAGAGATTACATTAAAGATAAGGAACTTCACTGAGTTTCGCTTTTCACTTTCCTGCCCTTGGGGAATTTCAGTGGAAAAATAGAAAAAAAGGCTGTCATGATTGAACAAATCAGTGAGACTCCTGAGCTGTGTCCTTGAGGGGTCAGTAGGTCTGATAGGAGCCTCCTAAAGTGTCTCCAGCTGCTCCTCTGCCCACGGACACCACCAGCATCACCTCTGCTGGACCCACCAGGCTCAGTCTGTGCTGTCCTTTTCTGCTTATAAACAAGACCCTGTGCCCAGCTTTACCCGGCAAACAGGCAGGTTTGTGTAGGGCTGGGGGAGAGCAGAGAGGGTCAGATGGGGTCTGTGAGCACTGACGGGGTGAAGGTATGGGACAGGGAAGCACCTCCCGGGAGGAAAATCTCCATCAGAAGGCATTGGATCACGGAATGAGAGGAGAATTAATACAGAGATATTGTGGGAGGGAGAATTCAGAGATCTCTGTGTGCTCCCCTGCAGGGCAGCCCCTTCCTCTGAGCAAGCCCCCTGGCCTCCTCTCCCACCCAGCAAAGCCTCTGCCCTCAGGGCTCTGGGCTCCAGGGCTGAACCCCCTCCTCTGCAGCCACAGCTCCAGTGCCCTCTCCAGAGCACAGGGGCTGAGAGCAACTGCCCGGCAAGGTTGGTGTCTGGGAGGGGGTGAGCACAGCTGGGGAAGGGGAACACTGTCTGTGTGCCCGGCTGCCTCTGCCCTGGCCTCTCGCAGCCAGACACTCAAACTCTTTCTCCTGTTTCTCCCCTTGCCTCTGCTCTTGCTATTTTTCTCTTATTCTCCCTGCCAGGCTCTCTGGGGATGGGACTTTCAGAGTCAGGCACTGATCTTCTCTGGGGCTGTGAGCAGTGCATACCTGACGAATTATCACACCTCACTAATGAGATATCATCATTAAGACACTTGGCTTTCCTTGAGGATTCCTCCCAAGCACTGAGCAGCTCTCCAGGATGCAAACCTGTCTTATGGCATCTTTGTGTTCCCTGAATCTCTGTGGAAAAGCACAGAGATGCTCCAGCCAAGGAAATGCTGTTGGGTTTGTGAAATGAGCTGTGTGTGTCCTGGGCTGAAAGTGGAATGCTGAGACCTCGAGAAAGGGTTGGGCACTCAGTGCTTGGCAGTGGGTTTGTCTGCTTTCAGCAGATCCTGGTGGCTTTGAAGGTGAATATGAAAGTGTGATTACTCTGTCTTTGAAAGGTGCAAGCCCAGGGCAGCAGGGAACAAGAGTGAAGGACAGAGCAGCTCCCTACCTTCTGCACTGAGCTGCAGGCAGTGTTCTCGCCTCGCAGGACTCCCTCTGTTGTCTTTGAGTGCAGCAGAAATGCTGAGGGGTTCTGACATCCAAGAACACTGCCCAGGGTGGCAGAAGGAGCTGTAAAATCCCAGACCTCTCAGACTGCCTTCTTCCATCTCAGCTCCTCATCCCTGGCAGTGCAGATGCTGACAGCCCCTTCTGCACCAGGAGCAGTTCCCCAGGACAAAGCTGAACCCCAGCAGTGTCCCCTGTCCCCACCGTCCCCATCACCCCCTGCTGCAGAGCAGGGCTGACTCCTGGCAGCCAGAGGGCAGAGGCTCTACTCCTCCCGGCACATTCAGCCGGCACCGAGCAGGGCTGCAGGCACGGAGCTGAAGGAAGGGCTGGAGGAAAAGGGACAGTGTGTGAACAGCAGGGGAGGGGAAGGAGAAATGGCTTTGATTTGGCTCAGAGAAGTCTCATTTAAATTGTCACTGTCTTTTCCTCCTATAACAGTGCCTCTCGGCCAGATGAAGCAGATGTCCAACAGAAGCTCCATCACCCAGTTCCTCCTCCTGGCATTCGCAGACACACGGGAGCTGCAGCTCTTGCACTTCTGGCTCTTCCTGGGCACCTACCTGGCTGCCCTCCTGGGCAACGGCCTCATCATCACCACCATCGCCTGTGACCACCACCTCCACACCCCCATGTACTTCTTCCTCCTCAACCTCTCTCTTCTTGACCTGGGTTCCATCTCCACGACTGTTCCCAAATCCATGGCAAATTCCTTATGGAACACGAGGGCCATCTCCTACGTGGGATGTGTTGCTCAGGTCTTCTTTGTGTTGTTCTTATTTGGTGCAGAATACTCTCTTCTCACGGTCATGTCCTACGACCGCTACGTTGCCATCTGCAAACCCCTGCACTACGGGACCCTCCTGGGCAGCAGAGCTTGTGTCCACATGGCAGCAGCTGCCTGGGGCGCTGGGTTTCTCTATGCTCTGCTGCACACGGCCAATACATTTTCCCTGCCCCTCTGCCAGGGCAATGCTGTGGAACAGTTCTTCTGTGAAATCCCTCAGATCCTCAAGCTCTCCTGCTCACACTCCGACCTCAGGGAGGCTGGGCTTCTTGATGTTAGTGCCTGTTTATTTTTTGGTTTTTTTGTTTTCATTGTGGTGTCCTACGTGCAGATCTTCAGGGCTGTACTGAGGATCCCCTCTGTTCAGGGACAGCACAAAGCCTTTTCCACGTGCCTCCCTCACCTGGCCGTGGTCTCCCTATTTCTCAGCACTGCAGGGTTTGCCTACCTGAAGCCCCCCTCCATCTCCTCTCCATCCCTGGACATTGTGGTGTCAGTTCTGTACTCAGTTGTGCCTCCAGCATTGAACCCCCTCATTTACAGCTTGAGGAACAAGGACCTCAAGGATGCAGTGTTGAAATTGATATTGCATGAGTGTCTGAAGCAATAAATTGCTCATCATGTACTGCATAGCCGTTTTCATTTAATTCATAGCACATACAGACTGGCTTCTCTATATTTTGTTGCTGGTGGGATTTTTTAGTTATTATGATGTCCTTTCATAGAATCATAGAATCAGCAGATTGGAAAGGACCCACCGGATCATCGAGTCCAACCATTCCTAACACTCCCTTAAACCATGTCCCTATGCACTTTTTCCACCCTTTCCTTAAACACCTCCAGGGAAGGTGACTCGAACACCTCCCTGGGCAGCTGTTCCAGTGCCCGATGACTCTTTCCGTGAAGAATTTTTTTCTCATATCCAGCCTGAACCTCCCCTGGCGATTCCCCCTTGTCCTGTCCCCTGTCACTTGGGAGAAGAGGCCAGCTCCCTCCTCTCCACAACCTCCTTTCAGGTAGTTGTAGAGAGTAATAAGGTCTCCCCTCAGCCTCCTCTTCTCCAGGCTAAACAACCCCAGCTCTCTCAGATGCTCCTCCTAAGACTTGTTCTCCAGCCCCCTCACCAGCTTCGTTGCTCTTCTCTGGACACGCTCCAGAGCCTCAACATCCTTCTTGTGGTGAGGGGTCCAGAACTGAACACAGTACTCAAGGTGTGGTCTCACCAGTGCCGAGTACAGAGGGAGAATAACCTGCCTGGACCTGCTGGTCACACCGTTTATGATCCAAGCCAAGATGCCATTGGCCTTCTTGGCCCCCTGGGCACACTGCTGGCTCATGTTCAGTCGGCTGTCAACCATTACCCCCAGGTCCTTCTCCTCTGTACAGCTCTCCAGCCACTCTTCCCCCAGTCTGTAGCACTGCATAGGGTTGTTGTGCCCCAAGTGCAGGACCCGGCATTTGGCCTTGTTGAACCTCATGCCATTGGCCTCAGCCCAGCAGTCCAGCCTGTTCAGATCCCTCTGCAGAGCCTCCCTACCCTCCAGCAGATCCACACTTCCACCCAGCTTAGTGTCCTCTTCAAACTTGCTGAGGGTGCACTCAATGCCTTCATCCAGGTCATTGATAAAGACATTGAACAGGGCTGGACCCAGTACCGAGCCCTGAGGAACCCCACCTGTAACTGGCCTCCAGCTGGAGTTAACTCCATTGACCACCACTCTCTGGGCCATCCAACCAGTTTTCAACCCAGGAGAGCGTGCGCCTGTCCAGGCCAGAGGCTGACAGTTTCTGAAGCAGAATGCTGTGAGAAACTGTGTCAAAGGCTTTCCTGAAGTCCAAGAAGACTACACCCACAGCCTTTCCCCCATCCAGTATTCGAGTCACTTTGTCATAGAAGGCGATCAGGTCAGTTTGGCAAGATCTGCCTTTCGTGAACCTGTGTTGACTGGGCCTGATCACCCTGTTCTCTTGCATGTGCTTCATGATAGCACTCAAGATCACCTGTTCCGTGACTTTCCCTGGCACTGAGGTCAGACTGACAGGCCTGGAGTTCCCCAGATCCTCCCTGCAACCCTTCTTGTAGATGGGCACAACATCAGCCAGCCTCCAGTCCAGTGGAACTTCCCCAGTCAGCCAGGACCGCTGGAAGATGATGGAAAGGGGTTTGGAAAGGACATCCACCAGCTCCTTCAATACTCTTGGGTGGATCCCATCTGGCCCCATAGACTTGTGGGAGTCTAGCTGGGCAAGCAAGTCTCTAACCACCTCCTCTTGGATCATGGGGGCCTCATTCTGCTCCTCTAACTCCTGTGTTTGTACACAGGGGGAACAACTTTCCTTACTATTAAACAAGGGAAAGAAGGCACTAAGTACCTCAGCCTTATCCTCATCCCTTGTCACTGTTGTTCCTTCTGCATCCAAGAGGGACTGAATATTCTCCTCAGTCCTCCTTTTCTTGTTGATGTATTTGTAGAAAGATTTTCTATTCTCTTTCACAGACTTAGCCAGTTTGATATCCAGTTGGGCTTTAGCCCTCCTGATTTTTTCCCTGCACGATCTCACTTCCTCCCTGCAGTCCACCCAAGACGCCTATCCCTTCTTCCAAAGCTCATAGACATTCCTCTCCTTTTTGACGTCTCTCAAGATCTCTTAGTGAATAAGAGAGCTCAGGTGACCTCTAGTCCAAAGCCCAGCTCCAAGCAGGGCCTTGTCTGAGGTCAGCCCAGGCTGCTCAGTCCATGTCAGCATCCACAGAGTTTAGACATCAACCAGGCACCGAAGCCACGATTAAAACAAAGGCTTTCGACAATTACCGGCTCCGTGAACACATCTGTTGGTCAGCCATGCCTTCTGTGATACCTGGGAATGTCCACTTTCTTGTCCAGACCAGTTAGATCTTTTTGCTAGAGTCCTGGCCCATCTCCAGCCCATGGGGTTCTTTAGGGAAAGGTTGTAGAAGAGCCATATTATAGAGGAATTGTGTCATAGAAAGGTCACAGTTGAGTCAGGCCATATGAGGCTTGGGTTATTGAAGGGTCGGAGAGCAGTCAGGTCAGAGAACGTTTGTTCCCTATATGGGGGTGATCACTGAATCTCCCAGAAGTGTGAGGTCATAGAAGAGTCATAGAAGTGTTAGGTCTTCTAGAGTAAAGTCACAGAAAGTTCAGAGAAGAGTCATATGAGAGTGGGGTCATAGAAGGGTCAGATTATAAAGGAGCTGAGTCATTGAAGGGTATTGGAAGAGTTGGGTCATGGAAGGGTCAGGTCAAAGATGCATAGGTGTCACAGAAGAGTCATAGAATTGTTGCATCTGTGAAGAGTCGCATCAGAGAGGGACTGAAGAAGACTCAGGATACAGAATTGTACCCTGTAGGATAGAAGAGTTGGCTGACAGAAGGGCAGGGTCAAAAGTGTCCTGTCATAGAAGAGTAACAGAAAAATGAGGTCATTGAAGAGTAGTGTCAGAGAAAGTGGGTCATAGCAAGGTCATACCATGTTGGGTCATACAAGGGTATAGAAAGGTGATAGTATGGTCAGATCGTAGAAGTTTTGGATCAGAGAAGAGCTGGGTCATAGTACTGTTAGGAGATAGAAATGTCAGGTCACAGAATGGTCACTGAAGAGAGCAGCCATAAAAGAACGGAGTCACAGAAGAAGAGGGTCATAGAAGAGTTGGGTCATAGAATAATAGTAGGGTCATAAAAGACCTGTGTCAAAGAACGGTGATAGAAATGTTGGATTATAGGAGAGTAGGCTCACAGAGAGCTGGGAGGGGCTGTGCTGAGCTGGAAAGTGCCCGGGAGAGGACACCACCAATGGTGGCTGAGCTGTGTGACCATGCAGGGAGAGGACACACTGCAGTGGGTGTGAGGGGCAGAGCCCAACCCTGCAGGTGCAGGAGAGAGGAGGCCGCTCAGTGCCCTCAGTGACAGGGACAGACTGGGAAGGGGCCCCAGGGCACCGGTGTCTCCCATTCCCAGTTCCAGCACTGGTCACTCACGCCAGCCGATGGGTGAACTTCGCTCTCTGCCCATCTTCTTTATGACAAAAATCACTCGACTACTGGATGGGGGAAAGGCTGTGGATGTGGTCTTCTTGGGTTATTCTCCCTCTGTACTCAGCACTGGTCAGACCGCACCTTGAATACTGTGTTCAGTTCTGGACCCCTCACCACAAGAAGGATGTTGAGGCTCTGGAGCGTGTCCAGAGAAGAGCAACAAAGCTGGTGAGGGGGCTGGAGAACAAGTCTTATGAGGAGCATCTGAGAGAGCTGGGGTTGTTTAGCCTGGAGAAGAGGAGGCTGAGGGGAGACCTTATTACTCTCTACAACTACCTGAAAGGAGGTTGTGGAGAGGAGGGAGCTGGCCTCTTCTCCCAAGTGACAGGGGACAGGACAAGAGGGAATGGCCTGAAGCTCCGTCAGGGGAGGTTCAGGTTGGATATCAGAAAAAAATTCTTCACAGTAAGAGTCATTGGGTACTGGAACAGCTGCCCAGGGAGGTGGTCGAGTCGCCTTCCCTGGAGGTGTTTAAGGAACGGGTGGATGAAGTGCTGAGGGACATGGTTTAGGGAGTGTTAGGAATGGTTGGACTCGATGATCCAATGGGTCCTTTCCAACCTTGTGATTCTGTGATTCTGTGATTTTAAGAAACTATTAGGACTTGTGAAAGGGACCTAACAGTCCCCGTCCCATTTTCCTTTCCTACTCTTCCTCCTTGGCCTTGGCTGAACTGAAGGAGTAGTCTGGCATCTGGACTGTTCCTCAGCAGCCTGGTCCATCAGCTTGATTGTGCCAGGGGAACAGAAAGGGCTTTTCTCTTTGAGGGTCCTGTGATGCTTGAATGTGCTCTCAAAGGTGCCAGAGCAATCCGGGCAGTTCTGGGGTCCTTGAAAAAGGCAGATGTCACACCCATCTTCAGGAAAATCAAGAACCAGGACTGGGAGAACTACAGACAGTTCAGCCTACCCCAAACCCTGGGGAGTGGGGGGCACACATCCTGCAGCCGTTTCCAGACCCCTGACGGACAAGAAAGCTGTGGCTGATACAAAATGGGCAGGAAAAGAAGGGCATGTATTGCACATGGACTTTTGAAAGGGCTTAGACATGGTCTCCTGTGGTATCATTACAGCCAGAGTGGGGCAGCCCTGAGGGGAAGGACTTGGGGTGCCCATTGATGAGAAGCTCGAAATGAGCCGGCAATGTGCACTCACAGCCTGAAGACCAACCGTGTCCTGGGCTGCATCCAAAGCAGCATGGCCAGCAGGGCGAGGGAAGGCATTCTGCCCCTCTATTCCTCTCTTGGGAGACCTCATCTGGAGTATTGTGTCCAGATCTGATATCCCCAACATGAGATAGAGATGGAGCTGTTGGAATGGGTCCAGAGGAGGCTACAAGGATGATGCAAGGGCTGGAGTGCCTCCCATTCGAGGACAGGCTGAGAGAGTTGGGCTTGTTCAGCCTGGAGAAGAGAAGGCTCCCAGGAGACCTTATAGCAACCTTCCAGTACCTGGAGAGGGTACAAGAAAGGTGGGGAGGGGCTGTTTCCAAAGGCTGGTAGTGATAGGACGAGGGGCAATGGGTGTAAACTGGAGAGGGGCAGATTTAGACTAGACGTAAGGAGGAATTTCTTCACTATGAGAGTGGTGAGACACTGGCCCAGGTTTCCCAGGGAAGCTGTGGCTGCCCCATCCCTGGAGGTGCTCAAGGCACGGTTGGATGGGCCTTGGGCAGCCTGATGCAGTGGGAGGTGTCCCTGCCCGTGCCAGCGGGGTTGCAACTGGATGATCTTTAAGAACCCTTCCAACCCAAACCGCTCTATGATTCTTTGAAGCAGCAGCACATCTCTGCCCCATGATGGTGATCCAGAACTTCCCCCAGATGGACATTGCCCAGGGACCTGCAGTGTGGGCCAGGCATCGCGTGCTCAGTGCACGTCAGGGGGATGCTGCTGCCCACAGGCCCACACGGACCAGCAGCACCCACCGGCCCCGACATGGAGCTGGGGAGCAAAGAACGGGAAGCAAACACGCCTTGTCTTCTTCTAGAGAGAAAGTGAGGTGCAGGGCAAACAGTGGTTGCTCCATTCCAAGCAGAAGTGGATTTGGGGTGGTTTTCTGCTCATTTTGGTGGGATTGGCCCCTGAGGGTGCCACGAGCCAGCGCAGTGTATGGCTTAAGAGAGGCTGGTGGGGCAGGTTTCAGTGGGTTTTTTCAACCAAAAACGGTTCCTGGAACATTCAAAGGCGCTTTAGCACACAAATCCTTCTTACAACCATTTCTGCCACATAAGCCTCCATCAGCAAGCAGCCCCGGAGATGCTGGCGTGCTGGAGCGTCCTCTGACCAGGACAGGAGCTTTTAAAGGCACTTGAAAATTCAGGGTCCAGTCCTGTTAATGATCTGGATGATGGGGCAGAGGGTGCCCTCAGCAATTTTTGCTGATGATACCAAACTGGGAGGTGTGGCTGATGCTCCAGAGGCTTGTGCTGCCATCCAGAGGGACCTGGACAGCCTGGAGAAATGGGCTGACAGGAACCTGATGCAGTTCAACAAGGAGAGGTGCAAAGTCCTGCCCCCGGGTAGGAACAACCCCAAGCAGTGATAGAGAATCATAGAATAGTTAGGGTTGGAAGGGACCTTAAAGATCACTCAGTTCCAACCCCCCTGCCATAGGCAGGGACACCTCCCACTAAATCAGGCTGCCCAAGGCCCATCCAACCTGGCCTGGAACACCTCCAGGGATGGGGCAGACACAGCCTCCCCGGGCAACCCGTTCCGGCGCCTCAGCACTCTCAGGGGGAAGAAATTATTCCTCGTGTCTCTGCTGAGAGCCACACAGCTGGAAAGGAGCTTGGCAGAAAAGGACCGGGGTTACCTGGGGATCAGCAAGTTACGTTTGAGCCACCAACGTGTCTTCACCGCAAAGAGGGCCGAGTGCAGCCTGGGCTGCATATGGCCACGTACTGCGAGCAGGGAGGGGAGACTGAGAGGAGACCTTCGGAAGAACTGTTTCTCTGTGAGGGGGGAGGCCCTGGCCCAGGTTGCCCAAAGAAGTCACGGCTGCCCCATCCCTGGAGGTGTTCAAGGCCAGGTTGGATGGGGCCTGGAGCAACGAGATCCGGTGGGAGGTGTCCCTGTCCATGGCATGGGGTGGAACTGGATGGGCTTTGAGGTCTCTTACAGCCCAAACCATTCGAGGATGACTCTACGGTGATGATCCTCCAGGGGATTCCGCACCACTGAGGCCACACCTGGAGCACTGTGTTCTGGGCTCCTCGTCCTTGTGCTTTGCTCCCCAGGAAGGCGCTTCCTGTGTGTGCCTGGAGATGTGTGCCAGCTCAGGACAGAAGGAACTGACGGGGCCCCGGGAAGACACTGACAAGCTCTCAGGGCCTGGCTTGAAGCAGCGCTGCCAAGGGTACAAGAGAAGAAGTGGTGGATGGGGTGGCATTGCAATAAGCCCCAAGGTGTGTGCCACGGCTGCTGGGGGGGAGCACAGTGGGCAAGGATGGCCCACGCTGACACCCCCCAGCCACGTGTCGTGGTACCCCCCGACCACGCACTGTGACATCAGAGCCCTCGCTGCTTATATTGCAGCACGCAGCCTCTCCCAGACGGCTCGAGCCTTCCCTCCAGCTGAGCGTGTCGGCGAGGCTGGGAGTGCGGAGCGAGCCTTTAGCTCGGTGCTGGGCTTGTGCCCTGCCAACTGGTAGCTGCAGCTCTCGGTGCCGCCTGTGGAGCCGCAGCAGGTTCTTCCCCGGCCGTGCTGGGTTCAGGCAGCCGGGGCAGCCAGGAGGAGCGCTGGCCGCAGCAGAGGTGAGCTGTGCGGGGAACCTTCCCCCTGGGAAGGAGGTGCATCACTTGTTTTCTTTGGGCATTGTTTTCCTCTCTCTTTCTTGTTTATTGTGATTTATTTCTTAGTCTTTGTGAAAATAAGAAAATGAGAAGCTGCTCTGCTCTGCTCTGCTCTGCTCTGGTGAGACCTCACCTGGAGCCCAGCGTTCAGTTCTGGAGCCCTCAGCACAGACAGGGCATAGAGCTCTTGTAGCAAATCCAGAAGAGGCCACAAGGATGATTTGAGGGCTGGGGCACCTCCCATAGGAGGACAGGCGGAGAGTTTGGCTTGTTCAGCCTCGGGGAGAGAATGGTCCAGGAAGACCTTAGAGCAGCTTCTAGTACTGAAAGGGGCTCCAGGAAGAGCTGGGAAGGGGCTCTTGATCCGGGAGAGCAGGAACAGGGTGAGGGGGAGCAGCTTGAAGCTGCTGGATGGCACGTTGAGATGAGATCTTAGGAAGAACTATTTTGCGGTTGGGCTGTTGAGGCACTGGCATAGACTGCCCAAAGAAGCTGGGGATGGCCTGACCCTGGAGGTTTTGAAGGCCAGGTTGGAAGGGGCTTTGAGGAACTGTATCTCATAGAAGGTGACCCAGCCCATGGCAGGGGGGTTGGAAATTCATGGTCTTTAATAGTCCCTCCAATGTGGACCATTCCATGATTGTATGTGTACCCCTGAGGCACACACCGTGGTACCCCCGACCACGCACTGTGACATCACAGCCCTCGCTGCTTATATTGCAGCACGCAGCCTCTCCCAGACGGCTCAAGCCTTCCCTCCAGCTGAGCGTGTCGGCGAGGCTGGGAGTGCGGAGCGAGCCTTTAGCTCGGTGCTGGGCTTGTGCCCTGCCAACCGGTAGCTGCAGCTCTCAGTGCCGCCTGTGGAGCCGCAGCAGGTTCTTCCCCGGCCGTGCTGGGTTCAGGCAGCCGGGGCAGCCAGGAGGAGTGCTGGCCACAGCAGAGGTGAGCTGTGTGGAGAACCTTCTCCTTGGGGAGCTGGGCACGTTTCCATTGGGATGGATCTGGGCTGCCCTTCCAGCACTCTCTGCGCAGCCCATGACCGGGGTCTCTCCTCCTCTTCCAGCGGGACCCCCACCACTGCAGCGTTACAGAGGACGAGGAGTCCATCCCCAGGAGCTCTCCCAGACCAGCGCAGCATCTGTGGAGTATGGCCATGGAGGAGGCAGTGGCCCCTGCGGCAGCGTTTGACAGCACCCAAGAGGAGGGACGTGATGGAGCAGAGGCACCACCAACACGCAGCGAACCCCAACGCCAGACTCGGGATCCAGACTTTGTGGGCGGCCTTTCTGCCTCGACCTGGGGGCATCTCTTCCGCCAGTACCCAGGTCTCCTTCGTCACCTGCGGCCCTGGCTGCACCGTGAGCTGGGGCGCATCTTTGAGGGAGATCCCGCTCAGGCAGTCGGGCTGCAGGAGATGATCCTGAGCGCCCTGCCCGTGCTGGGTCTGCACGAAGAGCGCCTGGAGGAGGAGCTGCACCACGACCTGGGCAGCCACACCAAAGTGTTCGTGAGAGGACTAATTGACTTTGCAGCGAAAGAGTGCAGGAGGGAAGCCTGCCACCTCCTGCACCACGGCACGCCCCGTTTTGGTGGGGGCTTGGAAGAGAGCCCCGGACGCGTCATCTATGCATCCTTCAGGAGGTGGCGCGATCGCAGCCCTGTGCGCAGAACAACCTGGGCTGCCCACCAGGAGAGACTGCAGGGCAAGCTGGTGGCCAGAAGCAGACGCGCTGGCTTCCAAGAGGAAGGCAGGTGCTGCTTTGTGTCCAGCACCAGGCTGGCTGTCTACCGACGGGAGCGGGAGCGCAGCCCCATGGCCACCAACAGATCCTCTGCATCCCCACACCAAGAGGACCATAGCCCTTTGTGCACCACCAGCACCGCTGCCTCCCGCGGGGGGACTCCTGCCCCACAACCAGACCTCTCCAGCAGCGCTGCGGCAGCGGACGAAGAGGAACTGCCTGTCATCTCGGTTGCTGAGTTGTGGGGGTGTCCTGACTGCCCCCCCTCTGTCCTCAATCCCACCCCAGGACGGTACCAAGACCGGCACGCGGTGCCATGGGCGGATGGCGGTGGGGACTGTGATCGGGGCCAGGCAGGGGCTCCTCGTCTCCAGGTCCCCGCTGGCCCTTGAAGAGGAAGACCAGCAGCTCCCAGGACTCTTCCTCACCCACCAAGAAGACACCCTGCCACAGATGCTGGAAGGCAGCCCTGCAGCTGGCAAAAGAAGGGCCTGGCCAGAAGCAGGGCCACGCGCTGAGTCCCCTGGGGACCACAGGGCTCTGCTCCCTCCTCCTAAACACAGCTCTCCCTCACAATAAAGACGCAATAATGGCAAAAAGAGTCGCAATGTTCTTAGCAACGCAGCTGCTGGCGGTCTCCCCACACAGGCTGCTGAATCTCCCTTTGCCGGATGCTCAGCTGACCTTTTCCCCTGGCAAACCTGGATGGTATTTAAGGTCCCTTCCAACCCGCACATTCCATGATGCTATGATTTACAACTTCAGCCCTGCATGTTGGTGGTGCCACTAAGGAGAAGAGGCTGGAGAGCATCTTTCGGGGGCTCTCGGGGCGCTGCAGCAGGCAGTGCTGTGCCCAGACACTGCTCTGGCCTCTCTTGGAAGGCCGCGAATGCCTCCCACATCTAATTCCATCCCCTGCTCCCACACGTGTCACTGTATGCTATCACAGCCGGGATGTGGCTAGGCCTTCAGCAGGCAATGGCTGCAAACCTAGATGCAGCAGAGCATCCCAGACACATGGCTGAGGAACACTATCCCATTTTCTGATGGCGCAGTGTTCCCTTTCTTCATCTCTTTTCCATTCAGCACCAGCAGAAGTCGGAGTCAGCAGGGAGGGCAGGATATGTGCAGGCTCTGACAAAGCCAACAGCAACCTGCGCTGAGACCGGGGCAGCCAGGGCCTCCGGTGGAACAGGGAGGCTGCTGGCATCCATGGATCCTCAACACTGAAGCAAGAAGACAGCACGGCCAAATTTGATAAAGAAAGCAGCTCTTTAGAAACCTTCGCCTGCTGTTAGCGCCCCTCCTTTTATGCTGTATTCGCACTGCCCAAAGAAAACAAGGTGGTGTCCTGGCAGCAACACAGGCCTGTTCATGTCCCTCTGCAGAGCCTCGCTACCCTCCATCAGATCCACGCTTCCATTCCAAGCAGAAGTGGATTTGGGGTGGTTTTCTGCTCGTTTTGCTGGGATTGGCTGCTGCAGGTGCCAGGAGGCAGTACAGTGTATGGCTGAAGAGAGGCTGGTGGGGCAGGTCTGAGTTGGTTTTTTTAACCAAAAACGGTTCCTGGAACATTCAAAGGAATTTTAGCACACAAATCCCTCTTAAATCCATTTCTGCTGCATGAGCCTCCATCAGCAAGCAGCCCCGGAGGTGCTGGCGTGCTGGAGCGTCTTCTCACCAGGACAGGAGCTTTTAAAGGCACTTTTGTTGGTGTTTGAAAGCAGGTAGAGCCCCTAATATCCTGGTTTGCAGGTCTCAAGGGACAAGGCAATTCAGTTTCCTGTCGCTAGGTAGGAACAACCCCAAGCAGTGATATAGAATTCTAGAATAGTTTGGGTTGGAAAGGACCATCAAGATCATCCAGTTCCAACCCCCCTGCCATAGGCAGGGACACCTCCCACTAAATCAGGCTGCCCAAGGCCCATCCAACCTGGCCTGGAACACCTCCAGGGATGGGGCAGACACAGCCTCCCCGGGCAACCCGTTCTGGTGCCTCAGCACTCTCAGGGGGAAGAAATTCTTCCTCATGTCTATGCTGAGAGCCACACAGCTGGAAAGCAGCTTGGCAGAAAAGGACCGGGGTTACCTGGGGATCAGCATGTTACGTTTGAGATACCAACGTGTCTTCACCGCAAAGAGGGTCGAGAGCAACCTGGGCTGCATATGGCCACGTACTGCGAGCAGGGAGGGGAGACTGAGAGGAGACCTTCGGAAGAACTGTTTCTCTGTGAGGGGGGAGGCCCTGGCCCAGGTTGCCCAAAGAAGTCACGGCTGCCCCATCCCTGGAGGTGTTCAAGGCCAGGTTGGATGGGGCCTGGAGCAACGGGATCCGGTGGGAAGTGTCCCTGCCCACAGCAGGGGGTGGAAGTGGATGGGCTTTGAGGTCTCTTGCAGCCCAAACCATTCAAGGATGACTCTACGGTGATGATCTTCCAGGTGATTCCGCACCACTGAGGCCACACCTGGAGCGCTGTGTTCTGGGCTCCTCGTCCTTGTGCTTTGCTCCCCAGGAAGGCGCTTCCTGTGTGTGCCTGGAGATGTGTGCCAGCTCAGGGCAGAGGGAACTGATGGGGCCCCGGGAAGACACTGACAAGCTCTCAGGGCCTGGCTTGAAGCAGCGCTGCCAAGGGTACAAGAGAAGAAGTGTTGGATGGGGTGGCATTGCAATAAGCCCCAAGGTGTGTGCCACGGCTGCTGGGGGGGAGCACAGTGGGCAAGGATGGCCCACGCTGACACCCCCAAACCACGTGTCGTGGTACCCCCCGACCACGCACTGTGACATCAGAGCCCTCGCTGCTTATATTGCAGCACGCAGCCTCTCCCAGACGGCTCGAGCCTTCCCTCCAGCTGAGCGTGTCGGCGAGGCTGGGAGTGCTGAGCGAGCCTTTAGCTCGGTGCTGGGCTTGTGCCCTGCCAACCGGTAGCTGCAGCTCTCGGTGCCGCCTGTGGAGCCGCAGCAGGTTCTTCCCCGGCCGTGCTGGGTTCAGGCAGCCGGGGCAGCCAGGAGGAGCGCTGGCCGCAGCAGAGGTGAGCTGTGCGGGGAACCTTCCCCCCGGGCAGCTGGGCACGTTTCCTTTGGGATGGATCTCGGCTTCCCTTCCAACCCTCCCTGCTCCAGCCCCTGACCAGGGCCTCTCCTCCTCTTCCAGAGGGACCCCCGCTGCTTCAGCGATACAGAGGACGAGGAGTCCATCCCCAGGAACTCTCCCATACCACAGTGCAGCACCTGTGGAGTATGGCCATGGAGGAGGCAGTGGCCCCTGCGGCAGCATTCAGGAGCGCCCAACACGAGGGACACAATGGTGCAGAGGCACCAGCAACACGCAGCAGACCCCAACGCCGGAGTGTGGATGCTGACTTTGTGGGCGGCCTTTCTGCCTTGACCTGGGGGCATCTCTTCCGCCAGTACCCAGGTCTTCTTCGTCACCTGCGACCCTGGCTGCACCGTGAGCTGGGGCGCATCTTTGAGGGAGATCCCGCTCAGGCAGTCGGGCTGCAGGAGATGATCCTGAGCGCCCTTCCTGTGCTGGGTCTGCACGAAGAGCGCCTGGAGGAGGAACTGCACCACGACCTGGGCAGCCACACCGCAGTGTTCGTGCAAGGACTAATTGACTTTACAGTGAAAGAGTGCAGGAGGGAAGCCTGCCACCTCCTGCACCACGGCACGCCCCGTTTTGGTGGGGGCTTGGAAGAGAGCCCCGGGCGCGTCATCTACGCGTCCTTCAGGAGGTGGCGCGATCGCAGTCCTGTGCGCAGAACAACCTGGGCTGCCCACCAGGAGAGACTGCAGGGCAAGCTGGTGGCCCGAAGCAGACGCGCTGGCTTCCAAGAGGAAGGCAGGTGCTGCTTTGTGTCCAGCACCAGGCTGGCTGTCTACCGAGGGGAGCGGGTACGCAGCCCAATGGCCACCAGCAGCCCCTCTGCTTCCCAGCGCCAACGGGAGCGCAGCCCCATGGGCACCACCAGCACTGCTGCCTCCCGCGGGGGGACTCCTGCCCCCCGACCAGCCCTCTCCAGCAGCACTGGCACAGCAGAAGAAGAACAACTCCCCATCATCTTGGACGCTGAATTGTGGGGGTGTCCTGACTGCCCCCCTTCCGTGCTCAATCCCACCCCAGGCCGCCACCGAGACCGGCACGCAGCACCATGGGTGGCTGGCGGTGGGGACTGTGCTCGGGGCCAAGAAGGGGCTCCTCATCTCCAGGGCCCCGCTGGCCCCTGAAGAGGAAGGCCAGCTGCTCCCAGGACTCTTCTTCACCGACCAAGAAGACACCCCGCCACCAATGCTGGAAGGCAGCCCAGCAGCTGGCAAAAGAAGGGCCTGGCCAGAAGCAGGGCCACGCGCTGAGTCCCCTGGGGACCACAGAGCTCTGCTCACACCTCCAAACCCCATCTCTCCCTCACAATAAATATGTGAAAATGGCAGGAAGAGTCTCAGTGTTCTTAACAATGCGGATGCTGGCGTTCTCCTCACCCAGGCTGCTGTCTCTCCCTTGGCCGCATGCTCGGCTGACCTTTTCCTCCCAGCTCCGCTGGACCCTCACACCTACAGCATCAGTGTGGCGGGAGAAGGGCTACAGCGATGGATGGATCCATTGCCTCGGGCTCTGCATTGCTGGGTGGTGCCCGTTCCAGTGCTCCATCTCCCTCACAGGAAAGAAACTTGTCCCTATTTTCAGGTGGGACTGAAACCGATAACGAGATTCTTGTCCCATTCTCTTGACATCCACTCTTTAGATATATCATAGATCATAGAATCATAGAATTATACAATAGTTTGGTTTGGAAGGAGTGCCAAACCTCAATAGTTTAGTTTGGAATCAGTGTGGGCCAGGCATCGCGTGCTCAGTGCACGTCAGGGGGATGCTGCTCCCCACAGGCCCACACGGACCAGTAGCACCCACCGGCCCCGACCTGGAGCTGGGGAGCAAAGAATGGGAAGAAAACACGCCTTGTCTTCTTCTAGAGAGAAACTGAGGTACAGGGCAAATAGTGGTTGCTCCATTCCAAGCAGAAGTGGATTTGGGATGATTTTCTCCTCATTTTGGTGGGATTGGCCCCTGAGGGTGCCATGAGCCAGCGCAGTGTATGGCTGAAGAGAGGCTGGTGGGGCAGGTTTCAGTGGGTTTTTTTTAACCAAAAATGGTTCCTGGAACATTCAAAGGCGCTTTAGCACACAAATCCCTCTTACAACCACTTCTGCTGCATGAGCCTCCATCAGCAAGCAGCCCCGGAGACATTGGTGTGCTGGAGCGTCCTCTCACCAGGACAGGAGCTTTTAAAGATGCTTTAAAATTCTGTGTGCAGTCGTGTTTGACTTCGCTGTTAATGATCTGGATGATGGGGCAGAGGGTTGTTGCTGTTGAGACACGACGCGGTGATGTGGAAGCAAGTTTCTTCATTGAAGTTACATGGCTGGCCGGCACCCCCTTGATCTTACACGTGTAAGATCTTACAGATCTTAGGGATCTGAACAGGCTGGACTGCTGGGCCGAGACCAATGGGATGAGGTTTAACAAGGCCAAATGCCAGGTGCTGCACTTGGGGCACAACAACCCTATGCAGTGCTACAGACTGGGGGAAGAGTGGCTGGAGAGCTGCACGGAAGAGAAGGACCTGGGGGTGCTGGTTGACAGCCGACTGAACATGAGCCAGCAGTGTGCCCAGGTGGCCAAGAAGGCCAACGGCATCTTGGCTTGTATCAGAAATGGGGTCACCAGCAGGTCCAGGGAGGTTATTCTCCCTCTGTACTCAGCACTGGTGAGACCGCACCTTGAGTACTGTGTTCAGTTCTGGACCCCTCACCACAAGAAGGATGTTGAGGCTCTGGAGTGTGTCCAGAGAAGAGCAACAAAGCTGGTGAGGGAGCTGGAGAACAAGTCTTACGAGGAGCGTCTGAGAGAGCTGGGGTTGTTTAGCCTGGAGAAGAGGAGGCTGAGGGGAGACCTTATTACTCTCTACAACTACCTGAAAGGAGGTTGTGGAGAGGAGGGAGCTGGCCTCTTCTCCCAGGTGACAGGGGACAGGACAAGAGGGAATGGCCTGAAGCTCCACCAGGGGAGGTTCAGGTTGGATATCAGAAAAAAATTCTTCACAGTAAGAGTCATTGGGTACTGGAACAGCTGCCCAGGGAGGTGGTCGAGTCGCCTTCCCTGGAGGTGTTTAAGGAACGGGTGGATGAAGTGCTGAGGGACATGGTTTAGGGAGTGTTAGGAATGGTTGGACTCGATGATCCAGTGGGTCCTTTCCAAGCTGGTGATTCTATGATTGTATGATCCAACACAGCAGTTGAGCTCTTGGTTTCAGAATTACGAGTACCTCTTCACATTTCCTATGCCATCGCTTCTTTGGTGATTTTGCCCCATGGCTGCAGCTTCCCTACAGTACACGAGTGCTGATGCACAACTCGTCACCCCTGGGGAGTGTGGACCAGCCCAAGGCTTTGTCTTTCTAGGAACACCCAGGGAGGACAGAGAGGTATCAGTAAAGAAAGGAAGATGCTCAGGGGAGAGCAAGGTGCAGTGACAGGGTGGATGTCCACAGCCGACAGGCAGAGGTGTGGGACATCATTACCTGCGGTGGAGATGGTCAAGGGTTCCAACAAGGCTCAAAACCCCCAAAAGGACCAAAGTCTTCTTTTCCTTGTCTATGGCTGTTGTCTCTGACACTGATGCCAAAGAGGAAACACCTCATCCTTACAGTCCCATGGCCTCCTCATTCCCACCCAGGAGCCTGGGAGGTGTTTTTCCACAGTCTTGCCTTTGGTATTGCCCATCCCTACATCCCACTGCCCAGGAAGAGCCCCGAGGAATGAGTGAGGGACAGGATCTCCCTTTAAGGATCTAGGGTTCAAGGCTTTGCCACTTGGTTAAGAGGGTCATGGCTTGGCCTTTTGGATTCATGAAACGCATCTCAGCGTTAGAGCCACCATTACCTTTGTTTTCTCAACCTTTCATCACTGCCTCCACTTTTCTGCTCTAACTGAACCCTGGAGATGCTTTCTCAGCAGTGCCCTCCGTGGGACCCATTAACACTACAAGAAACTTTGGAGCTTGAATTGGAGTTTTACTTCTTGAGAAGTTTGTTCAACTTCCTCTAAGAGGCTGAGGTTCATGGACTCGGCATCAAACCCACCAGAGGGATCGTTAAATGCCCTGGGCTGCTCCTCTGCTGCTGAGCTGGGCTGGGCTCTTGGCACTGAGGGAGCTCATGTTCTGCCCAAGAACTCCACAAAGCCCAGCAGGGAGAAGAGAACGTCCATGGTTTCTAAGAGAGACGAGCAAGGTAGAGAGAGCTTAAACATGGTCGGGAGTGGGAGGATGATTGAGAGCTGACTGGAGGAGCAACCTCTGCAGTCCTAGACATGGTGAGTCTGGGTGCAGGGCAATGCAGCTGTGGATCCTGGTGGCATCTCCCAAGCTTGCAGAGCCCTCAGCTCATTGGATCTGTGAGGAGGAGGCTCTTGTGAGGCACTTTGGAAGGGCTGTGAAGCCAGGGGTGCCCTGGGCTGTCGTTCAGAGCATGTTCCCTGACTCCAGGCTCTGGGTGGTGGGAACGGGGACTCTGCCACCTGCCAGGGTCAGTGCTCAGCCTGCCCGGGGAGCTGCCCATGGACCTGTGGGAGAAGCTGTGGGGGAAGGAGTGACCCCCAGCAGGGCAGAACAGGGTCCTTCTGCTGTTGAGAGGGTGCTGTGTGTGTCAGGGCTTCTCAAAGATCCAGGTGCAAAGGGTGCTTTTGAAGAATGGCATCAAGGCAGCATTCACCTGGAAGGGATGGAGTCTGTGCTTTCAGGTTTCCACTCCTGCTTGGCTGGGGGGGCAGTGGGAGGTGGGAATTTATTTCTCCCTTCTTGAAAGACACTGGGACTCCAGTTCCCGTCAGGATTTTTCTGAGCTGCTTCTCAGCCCCTGTACACCCAGAGGTGCCCCTGAGCAGTGCCCCACTGCCAGGAGGGCTCTGCAGGGCAGAGCTGAGCACACAGTGGGTGGGGTGGGCTCTGTGAGCACAGACAGGGAGGAGATCCTGGGACAGAGAAACAGCTCTCAGCAGGCACAAGCTCCAGGCAGAAGAGACGTGGGCAGGGATGGAGAAGGATCTGCTCCCATTAGCACCAGGGGAAGGGGGATTCAGGCTCCTGCCTGCCATCCCCTGCAGAGCAGGCACCTGCCATGGAGCAAACCCAGGCTCTCCTCTCCTGCCTCTTCTCTTCAGGCCGGGTGGTCAGTCACCTTCCCAGCAGCCTCACCCCTTCAAAGGAGAAATTACCACCCCACCCTAACTGTCTGTCTCTGTGCTGGCTCCATCGGCAGCAGCGCTGTGCATGTCTCCCTCTTTCCTCTCCTGCTTTGCTTCACGTTCTCATCACTGGACCTTCTGCGATGGGGTTTGGGTTAATGTGCAGTTCATGGAGCCGTCCTGTGGGTTCTGCCATGCAGGGAGTAAAGGGTCCAATCCCTCTCCTAATTGACAGGTTCAGGGCAATGCAAACGAGCAGATTCTCCTTTCAGGACACCCCAGATTTAGGACATTTGACTCGTTCCCTGGTGAATCCTGCTGGGCTGCAGGCTGCCCTCCAGAAGGGCACAGCTCTCCCATGGTATCTCTGTGTTATCCAGCAGTCCCATGGAGAAGAGACCTCAGCGCTAAGGCCGTGGAAGCGCTGCTCATCGTCTGCATGGAGGCAGCAGCAATGAGCCCTCTGTGTCCCTGGCTGGGAGGGGAGAGCTGAGATCCCCCTCAGGTAGGAAGCATGAGGGTATTTGGAGATCTGCACTGGGAAACCGGATTCCTCTGCTCCCAGCAGTGCAGTTTCTTTTGGGGGGAACACCTGAGTGCAAAAGTCCTCCAGCACAGGGCAGCTGAGACCAGGGTTGATGGACAGACCGTCTGTGCTCACTCTGCATGAAGGGAGAGCCCATTTGCCTGTCAGGACTCAGGAGACTTCACCCTGAGTGAAGTGGAAGAGCCAGGAGTTTCTGCATCAAAACCATCCTGGGCTGTGTTGGGGCAACCAGAACAGAAGACACAGAGCAAAATTCCCTCAGCTCTGCTCTGCAGTTGTGTAAATGGGGAGGGGCAATGATGGGAAGCTCTTTGATACCAGGAGTGGACTCATCCTGAGATCACTCTGTGTTCCATTCCCTGTTGCTGTAGGGCAGCACTGACTCCTGCATAGGCCACATAACAGCCTTCTGCCTCCTGGGGCAACCTCAGTGAGGAGCAAGGAGAGCTTCTGAAAGGGACCTGCAAAGGTCCTCCTTACGAGAAGAGGCACGTTGGGGGTGGTCCTATGAGAAATAGATTTAATTTTCACCAGAGAAGTGTCCCCTAATTTGTCTATGTCCTTTTAATCTTGGAAAGTGCCCCATGCCCAGAGGCAGCAGATGTCCAACAGCAGCTCCATCACCCAGTTCCTCCTCCTGGCATTCGCAGACACACGGGAGCTGCAGCTCTTGCACTTCTGGCTCTTCCTGGGCATCTACCTGGCTGCCCTCCTGGGCAACGGCCTCATCATCACCACCATTGCCTGTGACCACCACCTCCACACCCCCATGTACTTCTTCCTCCTCAACCTCTCTGTTATTGACCTGGGATCCATCTCCACCACTGTCCCCAAATCAATGGCAAATTCCCTCTGGGATAACAGGACCATCTCCCACTCAGGATGTGTTTCTCAAGTCTTTCTGCTTGTCTTTTTCATTTCAGCAGAGTATTCTCTTCTCACCATCATGTCCTACGACCGCTATGTTGCCATCTGCAAACCCCTGCACTACGGGACCCTCCTGGGCAGCAGAGCTTGTGTCCACATGGCAGCAGCTGCCTGGGGCGCTGGGTTTCTCAATGCTCTGCTGCACACGGCCAATACATTTTCCCTGCCCCTCTGCCAGGGCAATGCTGTGGAACAGTTCTTCTGTGAAATCCCCCAGATCCTCAAGCTCTCCTGCTCACACTCCTTCCTCAGGGAGGTTGGGCTTCTTGGTGTTAGTGCCTGTTTATTTTTTGTTTTTTTTTGTTTTCGTTGTGGTTTTCTACGTGCAGATCTTCAGGGTCGTGTTGAAGATCCCCTCGGATCAGGGACGGCACAAAGCCTTTTCCACGTGCCTCCCTCACCTGGCCGTGGTCTCCCTCTTTGTCAGCACTGCATATTTTGCCTACCTGAAGCCTCTCTCCATCTCCTCTCCATCCTTGGATCTTGTGGTGTCAGTTCTGTACTCCGTGGTGCCTCCAGCACTGAATCCCCTCATCTACAGCTTGAGGAACCAGCAGCTCAAGGATGCAGTGTGGAAACTGATATCTGGATGGTTCTCTATAGCAATGAGCTGCTCATTACCTTCTCCATAGCAACTATCCTGCAACTCAGAGCAGGCCGAGACCGGCTTCATTATTTGTTGTTGGTATTGCTGGTTTTTCAGTTGAGATAATCTTGTCATTCTGTTTTGAATTAACTGTCTTCCTCTCTTTTCTTACTGATTGTCTGTGTAAATGAGAAGCTGTGCTCTCTGCATGTTTCAACAAAATAAAGGTATATTCAAGGACTTCTCTTTCCTCCAAGGCCTTTTTGGAGCTGCAGGGACAGTTCCTGTGGGCATGAGTGGAGTGGAAAAGAGTCCCAGCACGGCAGCCCTGCCAGGCACCAGCGCTTGATCTCCCCGAGCTGTTCTCTCTCCCCTTCCACTCTCTCCTCCTCACCTCTTGCCTTGCTGGAAGGCCTGAGGGCTCTGAGCTTGGTCACAGCGGTGCTGCGTGGCAGTGCTGTGCCCGCAGGCAGGGACAGGCAGTGGGCACTTGTGGGACAGAGCTGCCTCCACAACAGCCTTTCCATAGAGCAAGGGGATCTCCTCAGAGCAGAGCCTGAAGGCTTAGGGCTTCTTCCAAGGATTCCCTCAAGGGTATGTCCAAGAACCTGAGACAGAGGTGAAAACAACAGTGTAAAGGCAGACACTGCGGGTGTAATGGATTCGGAAGAATATTGTTTTCTTCTACAGACATGCCTCCTCTGGGAGATCTTCAGCATCAGCAGAGAAGGGTCTCGTCTGTGCCCACGTGCCCTGGAGCACCCACAGAACCTGCCCCAGGACAATCATCCTGAAGTAGCCCCTCAAAATCACAATTCCCGGCACTTCCCTCTCACCCCAGCTTGGAGACATTCTTTGTTGCTCCCTGGAAGGACACGGAATGAGGAGGTCAGAGTCAAAGTTCACAGTGTTCAGAGGACATGTGAGGACGTACATCACAAGCATGAGGTGAGATGAACCCAAGAGAACACAAACAGCCCTTCCTTGGGTTTCATGAAGCTCTGTGGGACAGAAAGTTTCTCAAGGTCACATCATCTTGAGGTCAACATCCCAAGAGTGAGTGCCTGAATGCAGCACTGGGATGTGCTTTCTTGAACTGAGGTCCCTGTGTCCATTTCTCATGACATGAGGCATCTCAGACAAGTACAGAGTGGTGGGATACACCACAGCTCTGAGTGCATCTGAGTCTCTGGGAGTCCAGAGAAACCCTGTGACTCTTGCCTTTGTGTGTAAAAAGGGAAAACTGGGTGAACATCTTTGGGTACATAAGGAGTCCACGAGGCCAGCTGAGACGTGGACTCCTGACAGAACCCTGGCATTTCTGTGTGTGCCTCCAGGAAAAACCCTACCGGTCCAGGGAGATTCATCTCACCTGCCCTGGACAGGCTCAGTGCAAATGTTTCTGCCTGCTGCATCACCCTTGCCTGTGACCCTTGAATGTGCTCTCAAAGATGCCAGAGCAATCAGAGCAGTTCTGGGGTCCTTGGAAAAGGCAGATGTGGGTGGCAAACGTCCCGCAGGCATTTCCAGGCCCTTGAAGGACAAGAAAGGTGTTGACAATCAAGCCCCAAGGGCAGAGAGAAGGAAATGCAGGGAGGGAATATACCGGTAGAAACCAAATATGGAAAGATACGTGTCGTTGTTGGGATGGACACGACATTCAAAAGTTTGTGAGCAAAAGCCAAACCTTATTGTTTTACTGGCCTCTTTATATTTTTTGTTATCTATCAGGCTGTGTTCATATACTAAAGCTGTTAAAGTGATTTGCTCAACTGCTCTGTCCACGTGCCTACAGCTTTACTATGATTACAGTGCAATCCCAAGCTCATACATAGCCATGTGCCTTCTCCTGGCCCACCCACCACTCACCCACAGGTGACCTCCTGGCATCTACAACTGCCATGTCTGCTCCTGGTCTATCGGATGTTCAGATACCACTGACACCCAAAGGAGCTTCACAGGCCATGTGCCACCTCCTGGCCTATCACCTGCTCAGGCACCGGTGACCTCACAAGCACCTGCACCATCTACAGGCCTTCTCCTGACCTATCAGCTCCTCAGGGGGGAGTGACCTCATAAGAACCTGCACAACCCATGGGCCTTCTCCTGGCCTGTGGAGGAATCCGACACTAATGACCTCACCAACACCTACACAAGCTTTTGTCCTTCCCCAGGTGTTGGGAAATGGTTAAGTGAAAAAGGACATGAGAATGTTGAAAAATGGATCGAGGAATGGTTAAGTGAACAAGGACATGATTTAACAGAAAAGCTTTGTGAGACTCGTATTGTGTAAGTGGAAACCTTGTTAAACTCTGAGTGTAGATATGGACTGAGAGAACAAGAAGGCATACAAGAAGGAATCTCTAAGAAGAAACTTCTGAAGGACAAGTGAGTCTTTCCCAGGGGAACAGATGGAGCACTGAGCCCAGCTGTAACTGTAATATACCTGCAAGAAGATACACGAAACTCGAAGTAGCAATATAGTAATAATGAATTAACAAAGGACAATGAATCAATAATGAATTAACAAAAGGCAATGAATCAATAAAGAGCAAATAGTTTTAAGTAACTAATCATGTATAAGTTGTAACAAAGCATAAGGCATAAAGCACAAAGCACAAAGCATCTTTTGAATGTTAGGGTATATAATCCGGGCTGATTTTGAATAAAGTAGAAGCTTGCTTTATCACTCACACTGAGTTGTCCGCTTGCTTCCCTCGCCGTCGACAAGTGGCGCCCGAACAGGGACCAAAAAAAAAAGAAGCAGATGAGCAAGGGACAGGGATCCCCAATCCCTGTTACCTCCGGACGGCGAGCTCGGCAAAAGCACTGGTAGCAGCGACCAGGGGGTGAAAGATCGGGAGCACTGAATCAGTACGAACGATCCGCGCCTGAACGCAGATATCTACGTGAGGAGGTTCGCCGGCCGAGTGAGAGACTACCTACTCGTGAGTAAAAAGGCTGCAACCTTTCATGGCTGGATCATGAAAGAGGGTCCGGACCAGATAAAATAAGGAACAATTTAATATAAGAGGGTCCGATAAAGCGCGCGCAACGAGAGGTAGCATTTGAGATTTTATGCTTTTTAGAAAAGCGGGGAGCAGGTCCAATTAAGGACTTAATAGACGAGTGGAGAAATTATGGAGATTGTTTGTAAAAGTCGGGAAAAGTGCCGGGATACAGCGACTAGAAGGCGAAGATTAAGAGTTTATGGTTTCGTTAGGGATCGTTGCACTCTAGTCTGAACGCCTGAATCGTCAAAAGGGATCCGTCGCCCGACATCATACGGCTTTGGAGAGATAAGACAGAACAGGGCTGCACGTAAGACTTTATAAATTTATAAGGTTTTTTTTTTCTCTCTGACCAGAAATGGATAGAGAAATGGCTATGAAATATTACAAAGCTTCTTAGAGAAGCGAGGACTCGACTCACAATATCTCAAACAACTTGCGGGACTCATTACCTTAGGAAAAACTAGGGGATGTTTTAAGGATCCAAATGAGATATTTGAGGAAAGTGAATGGCGCAAATTTGGGAACATCCCGTGGGAGGCATTTACAGATGATGATAAAACTGCAAAGAAACCAATGAAAGCTTGGAAAGAGATGACAAATTGTATAAAACGTTACAGGGTAAAAAGGTAGCGAAGAATCAGAGGAGGAAGAAGATGCCACGAAAATGCTGTAATAACCAAGGACTGTTACCTGTTAAACAATTGATACCAGCCTTATTTTGTGATATATGTGCATGTTTTGAGTGTTGTGTGTGTTCGGTGCTGTGTGTAGTTTACATATTCATACCATCGTGCTCTTCTTACTGAGCGGTCGTAAACAATGCTGTATGGGTATATTAATCCAGCTCAAAAGAGTGGTTCTGTGTGTGTGTATGTGTGTGTGTGTTTAAAGCGCTTTAAACGTTTGTAAGACTTGCAAATTGGGGTTTGGTTATATTGAGCCTCTGTTTTGATTAATCTTTAAAATGCAACTCTGAAACCTTTCAATCTCAAACGTCCATTAAGCTGGCAAACAGGTGATTTACCGGGGACCTTTGAAGTGAAAGGCTGCAGAGGACAAGATTTTAAAATACATAGAGAAAAAAAAAAAAAAATACAGAAAGAAAAAAAGAAAAGAAAATGGAAAAAGAAAAAATAGAAAAATAGAAAAAAGAACGTAGAAAACAAAACAAAACAAAACTGGAAAAAACCTCAGCCCTATGGCTGTGTGTGAGTTCCCCCCCCCCCCCATCGCCCCCCCCCCCCTTACTCCTGTAAGGTTTTTTGTCTTGTTTCAGCCTGGGAGTTTCTATGTCTCTCTAGGGGAGTAACAGTTTATGAAGAACACTCTGCATTCCAGTGTCCCTTATCAGATCAGCAACTGCTGGGTCCTAGTGCAGACAGCCATAAAGGGAATTTTAGCCAGACACTAATGAAGACATGATTTAAGAGTCCAAAAGGAGTATCCTCTGAGAGTAAAAAATTACAAAAGAATAGAAAAGTTAATGCATTTGCAGCCTTGAGAATTCCCATACAGGTTAAAACAGATAAAAGAAGGGTAAACTGTTAACATTAAAGAACCAAGGAAACCAGCAACCCAGCATGCAGCGGAGACTGTGACAACAGTAAACGCTCCTGCTTGGATCTTCTCCACAGCCTCCTCAGTAAGAAGAGATTGAAAAGCGCACAAGGTTTTGCTCCAAGCTTTTGGTCTTATTGGTAACGGTTTAAGTGTTTTGGTTAGTAGGTCATTCGAGTGTCACTTTGCAAAGTCTTTTTGTGTAACCTGGTGTTATTAATTCTGCTTTTACTGGACAAATACAAGCTATGGTTTATATTCCTTTCCCACCTGTGTATATCACCCAAAGCAGTTGTATTACTCAATTAATACCATTTCAAAGAGTGTATTGGAGAAAATAGACCTTCAAGTCGCACCTGGAAAAAAAAAAAAATTCAAACCTGGAAATATTTTGAGTGGAAAATTTTGAATGCCACAATTGAACCCCAGCAAGCCAAATTGCAAATAGTAGTTAAAACAACTTACAAAAGCTCCTAGAAACAATCAATCGAGTTAAACCTTTTTTGTGTATAACTAATGCAGAACTAAGTCCATTATTTGATCTCCTTAAGGGAGGACATGGCTTTAACAGCACCTCCTACTTTTAGGAGTGATACACAACAAACTTTGAGCAAAATTGGAAAAGCCATTACTCAGAGAATAAGCTCATAGTCGACTTGATGGTCATCCAATGTGTGTGTTTTTGTTATTATGTGTCAGGCATTTGCTGATCATAGACTTAAAGGACTGTTTCTTCACTCTTCAGTTCCATCCTAATGACACTCAACGCTTTGCATTCACTTTACCCACAATCAATAGGGAAGGACCTGATTTGGGCTTTGAGTGGACAGTATTGCTGCAGGGCATGAAAAATAGCCCCACTTTGTGTCGGTTGTTTGTGGATAATGCTTTAAGAGAAATAAGGCGTGCATGGCCACAAACCATGATCTATCACTATATGGACGATATTCCTTTTGCACAGAACCGGCCATTTACCACTCAACAAGAGAACTATTTGGAGACACAACTAACCACACGTAAATTGATTATAGCAATGGAAAAAATTCAGCGTTCCCCTGTTTGGAAGTATCTAGGATGGAACATAACGAATTCTCAAGTACAACCACAAAAATTAACCTTTTGCACCTCGCTTACAACAGTTAATGATGCTCAACGACTTTTAGGGGACCTGCAATGGTTGTGACCCATAGCAGGAATCCCCAATGATGAACTGGATGTTTTGCGTCCTCTTTGAAAAGGAACTGATCCAGCACGGAAAATTACTTTAACAATCGAACAACGACAAATGAGACAACGCCTTAGTGAAACTCTTGTCGACTGCACAGTGGACCGTATAGATCCCAACTTGCCTTGGACCTCACAATTCTCCAAGAGCGATCCCAATTTATCGGAGCCCTTACGCAAATAAAGAAAAAGGGGGAGATTAGAGTACTCGAATGGATCTTTACAATGGATGCATCATGATCTGAATGTAGTAACGGACTCCATGTATGTTGCCAATATAGCGAATCGTGTAGAAGATGCTCGACTAAAAGAAATACACAATCAACGCTTGTTTGATTTAATTCAACAACTACAATCAGCTATCCGACAACGAACGTGCCCCTTTTTGCATAGTACAGAAGGACTTGGAGAAGGAAATTATGGAGCAGATCAACTCGTATCTTTGGCTGCACCACTGAGTGATTTTGTGAAGGCACGAGAAGCACATAATGCCTTTCACCAAAATGCACGAGGACTACATCGACAATTCAACATTACAATGGAGGAAGCAAAAGGAATTGTCCGCGCCTGCCCTACATGCAGTCATCATGGACCTGGTTTAGGGTTAGGTGTAAATCCAAGGGGTCTCAATCTCAAGAATTATGGCAAATGGACGTGACCATTTTGCTGCATTCGGCAGATGGAAATATGTACGTCACCATAGACACTTATAGCAAATATCTATGGGCCTCTGCGCAAATGGGTGGAAAGGCACTCCATGTTATAAGACACTTAACACAATGTTTTGCCATTATGGGAGTGCCTCAGGTGATAAAAACGGATAATGGTCCAGCATACACGAGCATGAGGGTTCGACGATTTTTACAAACATGGGGAGTACGGCATACTACTGGTATTCCACACTGCCCCACAGGTCAAGCTATTATTGAAAGGGCTCATCAAACCCTAAAGCAATATCTTCAAAAAATTTATGGATCTATCTGATGTTCAAGAACGATTGGCAAAGACTCTCTTTGTTTTAAACCATCTCTGTATATTTGGAGATCAGAAAGGACCATCAGCATGGATCCATAGTCATGATAGTGATGAGCAAAAGAATCCACCAATGTTTGTTATGTACAGAGATCTGACAACGGGAACCTGGATGGGACCAGCTGAAGTAAAATACATGGGAAAAGGGTACATGTGTGTACTTACTCCCACAGGTCCTAAATGGATTCCCAGTAAATGGACTAAAGCAGCAATAACTCAAGAAGTCAATGACCGACAGATGGATTCTTCTGACGGAAGAAGACAAGCAGAGGGTCAATGATAAACTCTTGTTGACTGTAAAACCTATTATTGAGAGGTTAAGAGGCTATCAAAAAGAGATTGATGACATAGTTGAAAGTTGTACATCCTTTGAAAATATTGTAAATGGGATAGAAGAGTTCGCAACATTTAAAGTCGAGGGACCAGCTGAACAGGACTGTCTTGGATGCAAAAAACCACAGTGTGCAGCATGGGGAGCTTTACAATGTGGAATGTGTAAAGAGATATTTTGGATAAGGCAAAAATTTTTGAGAGCACTATGGTGTTCAACTTGTGAATTTAAATTTGGCAGAGAGAGCTGCGGAGACAAACTAAATTACCTTTGTCCATTGCCATAGCCTTGTTTGAATCACCAGAACAAAAAATATTGGCCTTTTATTGCTCTGAGGCTGAGGCCTGTGTAAGAAGGATTCAGGCTCAGTTAAGTTCAAAGATTTTAACCTATTATTGTTCCAAGGAGGTACCATTTACAAGACATTCACTATTCGGTCCCATCAAAGGGAACTTGAAAGAAGAATTGTTTAGAGCGATTGCAAAAGGGGGACTGTAATCATGTTTATAAAAATTGATCACATGATGTTGTTTGGCGCGCTAATAGCTATAGTTTTGGGGATAACACGTTTTAATCAGCCAAGGGACAATATTTGTGTAACATTTGCAAATCAGTTGAAGCAGTCTTCGCTTTGTCTTAGCTTAGGAGGAGTGACTAATCCTTTTCGAACTTGTTTAATAGGTCTACCAGTGTGGAAGCCTGAGGAATTTTGTGGTTTAGTGAGCAATGAAACATTGTGCCGAAATCTATCTGCGGTTAAGGTTTTAGATGTAGTGATTAATGGAACTCCACCACTTCATGATGCCTATCGGCAGTGTCAATTAATACTGTCACTCAACACCACCTTGCAATCGCCCCCTGAAGAGTTAGACCTTCTTGGGAGCGCTAATGCCAGTCTGTCAGGAAGCAACTCAGGAGGATGGATTAACTTTACTCCTGTAAGTGACACAGCGCCTCGACCGTGGTTAAAACACAGGGGCGCCTGGGCTACTTTGGACTCTAAATTAGATTGGCATAGTGTTCTCGACCAAACGTTTGATAAATGCAATGCCAGCAAAATTGACACTCCAAAAAGGCTACCGAAAGGCATCTTCCTGATTTGTGGAGATAGAGCATGGAATGGCATACCGGCACAGCCACAAGGAGGGCCTTGCTATCTTGGCAGACTATCACTGTTTCACCCTAATGTATCTTTGATCATGCAGTGGAGCCAAAACACGAGCAGGAGAAAACGCAGTGTACATGAGCTAGACTGCAATCAGATAGGAGACCCTACATTTTGGAGTGAATTCAAACAGGTAGCGATTGCGACCATTCTCCCTGGAGCTGCAGCTAATAAGGCAATGAATTTAGCAAAACAATTGGGTTGTTGGGCAAAAGACGAATTGAACATGACATCGGAAATTCTGGACATGCTCACAAGTGATGTACAAAGTGTCAATCATGCAGTGTTACGAGATAGAGCTGCCATAGATTTCTTGCTCCTGGCACAAGGCCATGGGTGCGAGGAGTTTGAAGGTATGTGCTGCTTGAACCTGTCTGATCACTCCACATCTATACATGCGAAAATAAAAAGATTACAGCAGGGTCTTCACCAACTGAAACAAGAAGATGGGTGGGGAATCGATGGTTGGTTACAATCAATATTTGGCTCTTTATCACCCTGGCTCCTCTCTGTAATTAAAGAAGCATTGCGTTGGATAGGCCTAATATTGTTGCTTATAGCTGCATTTAAGATAGGCTACAACTGTATTATGCGCAGTATAACAAAAAATCACCATGCTCTGCTTGTGCAAAAAGAAAAAGGGGGAAATGTTGGGAAATGGTTAAGTGAAAAAGGACATGAGAATGTTGAAAAATGGATCGAGGAATGGTTAAGTGAACAAGGACATGATTTAACAGAAAAGCTTTGTATACACGTATTGTATAAATGGAAACCTTGTTAAACTCTGAGTGTGGATATGGACTGAAAGAACAAGAAGGCGCGCAAGGAGGAATCTCTAAGAAGAAACTTCTGAAGGACAAGTGAATCTTTCCCAAGGGAACAGATGGAGCACCGAGCCCGGCTGCAACTGGAATATAACTGCAAGGAGATAAACGGAACTCGAAGGAGCAACATAGTATTAATGAATTAACAAAGGACAATGAATCAATAGAGAACAAATAGTTTTAAGTAACTAATCATGTATAAGGTGTAACAAATTATAAAGCACAAAGCATCTTTTGAATGTTAGGGTATATAATCCAGGCTGATTTTAAATAAAGTCAAAGCTTGCTTTATCACTCACACTGAGTTGTCCGCTTGCTTCCCTCGCCGTCGACAAGAAGGCACCTCTGGGGATACACAGGGCTGGGATGGGACAGCCCCTGTGTCTCTGCAGTTTTACCCATCCGGTTTGTATCAGCCTGGCTGCAGGGAGACACGGTGCCTGTATTTTAGCAAACTATTTCCCTCTCAACAATAACAGTGGGCGCAGATGAAGTGGGGGAAGCAAGGAGGGCCCTGATGATGGTGTCCACCATGGTGCTGCCACGTGTTGCCACTGTAAATGGGGCCGTGGCCACATGGGTGTAAAGACCCTCCTCTTCCTCCTTGCTGCAAATGTGCTTTTCCAGCAGCCTCCCCACGCAGACAGGTGCTGTGCCAACAGACAAGTGTCACACCTTGGTTTTTTCTCTTTTTGGTTTAGAGCTCCATCCGGCAAAACCTCTCCTCAAACAAGTGCTTCATCAAGGTGCCTCGGGAGAAAGGCAAGCCAGGGAGAGGTGGCTTTTGGAAGCTTGACCCGCAGTACGCTGACCGGCTCAAGAGCGGTGCCTTCAAAAAGCAGAGGATGCGCCCAGTGCAGATCCACCCAGCCTCCACCGAGAAAGCCCAGCAAGAAGCACAGCGTGGCGCCTCCCTGGCCACATACGATTGTGCTCCCAATAAAGTCTTCTCTGTCAGCATGGAGTCACAGCAGCTGCTGGAAGAGTTTGAAGAATTTATCAAGAACCAGAACCCGAATCTGGTGGATGTCAAAGCAGGGCTCAAGCGCAAGCAGCCCTTGCCCAAGCAAATGGCCAAGGTGCGTCGGCTCTCCAACTCTGCCTTGCTGACCCAGGAGGAGCAGACCCAGCTGGGATCCCTGAAAGGGGACACTGACACCAACCTAAACAGGGAGTTCTCCACTTCTGGGGATCTGGAGGTCACACCTCCTGTCAGCCCCAAAAAGCACAACCTGGAAGTGGTGGTACATGGGCAGCACGTTGACTGTCCCCAGGGGCTGGAGCAGGTCCTCTCTGAGTCCAACCAGAACGACCTGAGCTTGGACGAAAGCTCCACGGCTGCTTCCTTCCTGCAGCATCTCTTTGATGAAGGGACAAGCGATTCCTTTTGCAATACTGTCAATGTGGAGCAGTTGTTTAACGTCAGTGATATATCTGTACCAGCAGATGTAAGCGACTGGAGCAGCCTTGCGTCCCTCTTGTAAGAGGCCAATCACCCTTCAGAGCCCACACATGCTGTAACAGGATGCTTCCCCCACGCTGCTGGGACTTACAAGGGCTGGATTCTGCACCTCTTTGGACCTTTAACGTGATAAGTAGTATTTATGGAGAGCAGTTTTAGTGTATGAATCAGTAAAGAAGCATTAAAACAATCCCATTACTCTTGGTGTAATTTGCACTCCAATGTGGGGAGATGTTGGGGTGTGGAGGTGGGAGCCCAAGTTCTGCGTTCCCCTCCCCCTGCCCAGTAAAGCACGGTGTGAGCCCTGAACCGACACCTTCAGCTCCTGCGAGCAACAGAGCTGGGCCTGGGGCTGCTGCTTTATCCGGGTGCCGGCAACTGAAGTCCCCTGGGATGGCAGCGTACGGCTGGGGACATTGTTCCAGGGCGAGGGATTGAGGGGAAAACACAAAGCACCCCCTGTGTGACAACGGTCAGACGCTCTCTGTGGCACAAGGGTGGCTGTGCCCCGAGGCCTGGGAGCTGCTCCAGCCCCTGGAGCATCCTTCCCTGTCCCTGCGGGCAGCTCTGGGGGTGACACGGTGTGAGTGCCCGACACTGTCCCTCTGCTGATGTCACGCACCCACCCGTCCTTGTACAAGCCCTTAGAAACACGAAGCGGCTTCAGAGCCCTCCAGGCTACAGGACAGCGAGTGGAGCTGCGCATGAGCTGCAGGAACAGCTGAAGCCTCATGTGTCCAATGGCGCTGAGGAGCCGCTGGGCTCTGCCAAGGCCGGGAAGAAAAGCAGCGGACGCTCGGCTGCCGGTGCATGCAGGGAGGAGGTGGTGGGTCAGGGAACAGCAGGCTTGGGAATCCCCACAGGGAGGGCAGGTTGGCTCAGGATGCAGGGATGTGTGCGAGGCTGGCTGGGGCCAGGCTGTGCATTCCTCTCTCGGTGGGCCGAGAGCAATGGGGAGAGACCAAAGAGAGCAGTGATGGGCGACTCCCCTTCGCCTGAGCCCTGCCCGGGAACTGCATTACCAGGAGCCTCCGGAATGTACTGCCCACAAAAGCCCTGTCCTGGGCAATCCTGGAGCCGTTGCAGTCACTAAAGCTTGCTTGGGAACTCTCCAAGGGCAGTACTTTGTATTACCATGGGACCATGACCAGATATCAGCCCCTCTGTTTCAACCCTGTAGAGCATCTGACTTTTTTCCTGTCTGCCTATAAATCCAGCAGGCCTCTAAAATAGGATTAAGTTCCCCAGAAAGCACCTTGTCCTTATTTGAGGAGGAAGTACTTCCCGGGTGTCATGGGTGGGGCAACAGCTACACTGGCAGAATTGGGAGATGGGCATGAACTCACGAGCAATGTCTTGGACTGCTGATGTTGTGACGGGGAAGAAGTTTGGATTACAGGTCTTCCAATGGTTCAGAAACTGGACAAGAACCATCACTCAAGAGAATTGTTTGGCAATAGCGACAGTCAAGGCAAGAGTCTCTTGAGATGAGACTTCTTCTCCAGACAAGTGCATGACTGCCGCACAGCCCTTGGGCTGCTTCACGATGAGACAGCCCACGTGATATAGAGATCACAGCCCAAACCTCTGGTGTCAGCGCAGACACAGCTCAGAGCTCACCCACCACGCGCTGGTTTGTGGTCAGCATACACAGAACAGCACTCGTGTTGCTCTCCAAATCAAAACAACAGACAGACTGCAGGGGATTCAACCCCTTGTTGGGGAGAAGGCACTGAATTGAACAAAAAGATATTACCACCATAAAACATGTTATAAAACGTGAGCATCAATTCAGCACACGCTGCAATGCTTCAGCTTTTAGCAGAGACCAATAGTTTGCGTCTGGCTAAATGTCTATTTTCAAAGTAAGCATCTCTTAGCACAAAGACTTCCCCATCTTTTGTGAGCGCATCAGACCACCACACATCTACCTCTCCACAAAATGCACTGCTGGTTCAATTTCACAGTCCCCAAAACTGGATGTGATCCACTCTAGCAGCTGTTCAGATTGAGAGCCAGGGATCTCAGCGTGAGGTGAGCTCCATCCGCTCTCCTCACAGGCACAGATTCTATGTCCAACTCTTTTCCTCGCTCCAAGCTTTCCTCCCTCTGGGAGATGCAGTTCCCCTTCTCACCTCTTTCAGGGTGGTTGGCAACAACACAGGCCCGGTTCTATAGAGGACACAAATGAACCTACGTCGTCGTCATCTCCATGGGACACCATGGACTGACAGACTTCCTTGTTGAGATCATAGACCAGTTTGGGTTGGAGAGGACCTTCAAGATCATCTAGTTCCACCCCTGCCATGGGCAGGGAGATCCCACTGGATCAGGCTGCCCAAGCCCCATCCAACCTGGCCTTGAACACCTCCAGGGATGGGGCAGCCACAACTTCCCTCGGCAACCTGTTGCAGTGTCTCACCAGCCTCATGGTGAAGAAATTCTTCCTAATGTCGAGTCTACCCACCCTGAAGGCGACGCCGGGTGTCAAGAGAGTGACTGTGAGACTGCAGAGACAGGACAAGGCAATGTGAAAAGAGGCGTTTTTAACAGCAACAAACACTGTTTTATTACTTATTCTTCGACTAACGTGTTCCTACATCTACGACAAGACTCGCAGCCCAAGATCGCTGCTGCTTCCATCCTGACCCCTTTCAACGTCCATCGCCGTGTCGGGCAGCCGGGTCATTTGGTGGGCAGTAGCAGGTTGGGCAGTGTCGGAACTCGCGAGCTGGATGCTGCGGCAGCTGTGGCACGGGAGCGGCCAGAGGTGCCGGAGGGTGGAACCCAAAGGCCCCGGCCCCTGGGACCTGGTCGGGAGCCGGACCGGGCCACCAGTCTGGGCGTGGAGGGGGCCCGAAGAACAGCAGGACAGGAGGTGTGCGGCGCTGGGGTGAAGGTGCGGATGGAGCAGGAGCCGCCTCCTGGATGTTCTCGGGGCTGTCTCTTGAGTGCCGTCTGCCCGGGACTGGACCGGCGCTGGTGCTCGGCATGTCTGGGTCATCCCATGGCTCAGTCACTGTGGGGCTGGGGGCTGCGCGGCTCTGGGAGTTGTTCTGATCCTCCTCCTCTGCTCCTGCCACAAATGGGCTGTGTGGTAGCACAGGAGCGGCATCCCTCGCTGGCTCCAGAGCAGAGGGTTGAGGGGGGCTCATCCTGCCGACCAGCCAAGGAAGTGAACAGGGCCGCTGAGCTTGGTGTTGAGGGGGCTCAATGCCTTGTGGAGCTGGAGGTGTGCTGTGCTGGGGTGATGCCATGGCTGGAGCCAGAGCCACTTCCAAGACATTCTCAGGGCTCTGGCTGCGGCGTTGTTTGGCCGGGGCTGGACCGGCACTGGTGCTCGGCGCATCTGGGTCAGCCCACGGCTCAGTCTCTGTGGGGCTGAGTCCTGCGGATCTTTGGGAGTCGTTCTCCCCCACAGCTCCTCCCACCGCCAGAGCATCAGCTCGTCTCTTCCTCGGTCGCTCGTCCTCCTGCCCGGGGCTGCGTGGGGCTGCAGCCGGGGCTCGCTCTCCTTCTCCAGGGCTTTGCACCCACCTCCCGAGGAGCTCAGACTGATCTCTCTGGAAGAAGGGGCTGTGGAAGAAGTGCAGCTGCAGAAGGCGAAGGAGAGGAGTCAGTGCCATCATTTCCAGAAGGACAAAGACAGAGATTCTCTAGTCAAGCCTTTGCCTCGGCAAAGACACACATGACTATGACAAAGGGCTCTTGGTGGGCTGTGAAATCTCCACTTAGACTGAATAAAATGTTGGGATGGAGCTTTTGTCAGTAGTGAGCACGGCAGGGTGCTCAGTAGGTGGCAGCAAAACACATATGGTTTTCCAAGCCTGAAAAATGATGGAGAACCCCAAATACCAGTGGTTTTCAGCCCCCTCAGTGTGGAATGCACCTGTCAGACATAACGTGATGCTGATGTGTGTCTTGTCAGCGTACAGCAGATGCCACAAGATGGGAACTTTTGGTGTAGCCAGATAGAGAGCGAGCACAAAAAGAGCCCCAAGCGACGGCACTGTGCTTGCCTTTCACAGCCGTAACCAAATCCCTTTGGTCAGTACTTCTGCTCCTCCAAAATCCTGCACTTGGAATTCCTGACCCTGAGACAAATACAGGCCATGTGCTCCCACTCCCATTCTCGCTCCCTGCCTGGCAAAGGTTTCTTCTACCTGAACGTGACCCTCTCCCCACCAAAGGTCTTGAGGGTTCTCTCATGGGGGAGGATCTCGCTTACCCTGCCCAGAGAAGATCCTGCTGCTGCTATGGCTTGCAGCTCCTCAACAGAGATAGAGATGGGAAAATCTCCTTCCATTGTGTGGAATCCATGGAGGTTCAGTTGGAGGATGAAGACTTCCATGGACTCTGTTGCAAAGATGTTCCTCCCCAGCACTTCCTCACGGAACAGATTCTCTGCGATCACAATGCAGTTTCTGTTATCACCCCACCAGATTGACTGGAAGCGATGGCTGCTGACGATATTCCAGAGGGTATTGAGGAACCTGTGGGCTGAAGAGGGGCTGGGTTTAGCACAGCTGTCCTCCCGGAAAGGATAACGAAGGCTGGGCACGCTGCACTCCTCAGGCCTACCTTGAAAGTTCTCTCCAGAGAGAGGCGCGCTGGCAGCATCCCCGGGTGCTGCCGTATCATGTCCTACGTGGTTGGGAGAAGATGAAGGCACCCAACCAGGCTCCTCCGTGTCGGAGGAGGAGTCTGAAGAAGGCGACTCCATGTTATTTCTCATGGCTGAGCTGCCTCGCAGCTTGGAGCCTCGTCCCTTTCCCTGAGCAGCAAGACTGCGTCCTGCCTGTCAGCGGGCTGAAGGGCTGTGGCGTCTGATGCCTGGGCAGCAGCTCCTCAAGTGCCCTGGGCTCAACTGTGACCTCACCGTCTGGCACGCGTCTCCTGGCGACAGGAGGTGGAAGACAGCACAAGTTCTAAAAAGACCTGTTGTCTTACAGAAATGGAGATTGCAACTACCAGAAACTGGTGCCCCAGCTCAGCATATGGATTTGGGTTTCTCTCGCAGGGCCACGGTGCAGCACCAGCCCTTTCCTCAGGCAATCATCGAATCACAGGACCACTTAAGTTTGAAAAGACCTTTCCGATCAAGTCCAGCTGTAAACCTGACACTGCCAAGCCCACCACTAAACTATGGCCCGAGCACAACATCCGCATGGCTTTTCAATCCCTCCATTTTTAAATCCCTGTGCAGCCCCATCCAGTGCGTGACAGCCCTTTCCGTGAAGGAATCTCTCCCAGTACTCAGTCTAAACCTCCCCTGCTGCATTTTGAGGCCATTCCTTCTCATCCCATCGCTTGTCACTTGGGAGAAGAGCCCAGCACCCACCTCACCAGAACCTCCTCTTGGGGAGCTGCAGAGAGCAATGAGGTCTCCCTGCAGCCTTCTCCAGGCTATGGAGAAAAATGGCATTTAGGGATGTGTGAGAGGGACACTGTCAGTCATCAGCGGGAATGAGGGGCAGTGGAGAGCATCCAGGGATAGGGTCTTTCCCAAAGCACTGGGCCTATCTCCAGGAATGGGGTCTGTCCCAAAGAATTGAGGGTGTCCCCAGGGATGGGACTGTCCCCAGGGAAGGATGGGCAAGGCTGCAGCGCTGGACATCAAAGTGCACCAGAGCTCAAGTTCTTCCCTCGGGCAACTTCCCCCATGCAGAAATGCCCGTGCCCTCTGCTGTGGAACAGCCCCTGCTCTGCCATTTCAACCATGTCTGGCATGAAATGGAAGAGAAGTAAATGCTGGATTCTGCATCTGGAAGGGCTCACACTGTTCACGAGAATAAAGTGGGAGAGGAGTGGCTGGAGAGGCGCCATGTCGAGAGGGATCACAGAATCATAGAAGAGTTTAGTTTGGAAGAGACGTTAAAATCATTGAGTTCCAACCCCTGCCATGGGAAGGGACACCTCCCACTGGATCAGGCTGCCCAAGGCCCATCCAACCTGGCCTTGAACACCTCCAGGGATGGGGCAGCCACAACTAAAGGGCTGCGAGAACACATTGCCGGCTCATTTCAAGCTTCTCATAAACCAGCATCAAACTGCCAACTGCTTGTTTACGTCACTGTCATTTCAAAGCCCCCACATCAGTCTGCACGTGGAGTTGCACACTTCCAAGTTTGGAGGTGCGAGACTCAAGGCTGTTTTTGTGCCCTGACAGTTGCGTCACTCCTGGTAGCCTGCAGGATACACGTTACGTATCCGTGCCACGCTTGCATGCTATCTCATCCCATCACAAGTGCTTTGGCTGTTCATCTGTCAAGGAAATGCAAAGCACCTCGATTACTTTGGTTTAGAGACTTCCACTGACCTTTAGAAATGCTGATGGCCAGAGAAACCTCACACATCCCTACAAGGACTTGGATAGTTTCAACCTGAAGAGTGCCCAGGAGATTTTCTGCATCTGAAACCTGAAGCAGCAAGAAACAAACACTGCTTACACCACTGTCCTCAATCCTTTTGGTAGACAATATATGACTCCTTGTCTCTGTCACCTGCTTGCACCGCAGCTTTCCCTGCTTGACAAGCATTTGTTGATTCCCAGACCTTCCTACCCTGTTTATCTCATGGGCTGATGTTATCCTGCATTGGGAGTCCCTTGCTGCTACGGGCCTGGCACCTGGCAACACAGGTAGAGAGGCCTCTCAGGAAGGCTCACCCTTTTTGCCCCTTTGCAGGGTGCCTTTCAAGCACAGTATCCATCCTAAGAGCACAGGGCTGCTCACTCCGAGTCCCTCTTACCTCCAGTCAAAATGTTTTCTCAATTCTGACAGCCTCTGTGGCCTTGAAATAGAGATGCACGTTAAAATCTGTGCGGGGACCAACAATGCCCATACGTTGTGACACAGAGAAGCCCTCACCGAGGTTTTCCAACCCACATTTCCACGAGGCCACAGGCAATTGGGTGCAGTTTTTCAGGACAAGGCTTTTGCTCTCCATCCTGCAGAGACAGGGAAACACTCAGAACCAGCTGCTCCACAGTCATACCAGCCTTGCAACTGGATGAAACTTGAAGCAGTCCTATCCACACCTCTCAAACCACAGCTGAATATTCTCTCTGTGTCACAAGTCTCAAAGGTGAGGTCCTGGGCTAAAAGCGTATCAAAAATAAAGGAGATCAGTAGGAGCAACTGGGCTGTTCTCTGATCCAGCAGAGAAGACACAAATGCATCAAGATGCTCATCACACAGCATTGCTGGGGACTACAGAGCTTGTGGCTACCATGGGATCTCCAAGCCAGAAAAAAAAAACAGTGTGTAAAAGAATGGGAACTGCTGGGAGAAAGAGGGATGTTAGCCCAGCCTCTGATCTCAGCAGCCACACAGCCAGCAAGAAGCAGCCAACTGAACATGAGCCAGCAGTGGCCCGGGTGGCCAAGGCGGCCAATGGCATCTTGGCTTGGATCAGAAATCGGTGACCAGCAGGTCCAGGGAGGTGATTCTGTCCCTGCACTCAGCACTGGTGAGGCCAGACCTTGAATCCTGTGTTCAGTTCTGTGCCTCTCACCACAAGAAGGATGTTGAGGCTCTGGAGCGTGTCCAGAGGAGAGCAACAAAGCTGGGGAAGGGGCTGGAGAACAAGTCTTAGGAGGAGCCGCTGAGGGACCTGGGAGTGTTTAGCCTGGAGAAGAGGAGCCTGAGGGGAGACCTTATTGCTCTCTACAAATACCTGAAAGGAGGTTGGAGAGAGGACGGTGCTGGCCTCTTCTCCCAAGTGACAGGGGACAGAACAAGGGGGAATGGCCTCAAGCTCCACCAGGGGAGATTCAGACTGGACATCAGGGAAAAAATTTTCACAGAAAGGGTCACTGGGCCCTGGCAGAGGCTGCCCAGGGAGGGGATGGAGTCCCCGTCCCTGGAGGTGTCTAAAAGACGGGTAGACGAGGTGCTCAGGCACATAGGAATGGTTGGACTCGATGATCCAAGAGGTCTTTTCCAACCTGGTGATTCTATGATTCTAAGAGAAGTTGAAGGGGACCCCACTGACAGCACTGCTGCCCATAAGAACAGCTGCAGGATGACTGACCTGTGGAGAAGCACCCTGTTGAAGTGCACCTTTGTGGGGCTGACGTGCAGCTCTGCCCACACCCCCTGGCAGCACAGGCGGAACACCACTGGCTCAGGGTTATATTTATGGTAGCAGACGAGGTTGTCTTCCACAAACCCAGCTGAAGTGGGGAGTGGCCCAATGCTCAGCTCCTAGCTCCATCCCTGCAAGAAGAAATAGAAACATAGATTCATAGAATCACTAGGTTGGAAAGGACCCACTGGGTCATCGAATCCAACCATTCCTAACAATCCCTAAACCATGCCCACAGCACCTCATGCACCTGTCCCTCAAACACCTCCAGGGAAGGTGACTCAACACCTCCCTGGGCAGCCTCTCCCAGTGCCCAATGACCCCTTCCATGAAATTTTTTTCCTCATGTGCAGTCTTTTAATGGGGACATTGAGGCAGGGAGGGGTACGCGGGAGAAGGAGGGAGGGAGTGGGATGCAAAAGAGGGAGGAAGGGAGGGGGACACAGGAGAGGGACGCAGGAGAGGGACACAGGAGAGGGACGCAGGAGAGGGACGCAGGAGAAAGATGCACAAGACAAGGAGAGAGGGATGTGGGGGGGATACAAGAGAGAGGGGGGATGCGAGAGATTCAAGGGGGATGTGAGAGATTCAAGAGGGATGCACAAGACAGGGAGAGAGGGATGCGAGAGAGAGAGAGGGAGGGGGATGCGAGAGAGAGTGGGACACAAGGTTGGGGTGGGGGGAGCACCAGAGGGGAGATGCAAGAGTGGAACCAGAGGGATACAGCTCCTGTGCTGCAGGCATGGGTCTCCTGCCACTCCTCAGGAGATCTGCCACAGGGCTACAAGTTTCCAGGATGATTGTATAATATAAATATATAATCGTATGCTGGCAACCTGATGATCCCAGTGTTTGGTTAGATTGCACGGATGCTGGTATCTGTGTCTGTCTCTGTAAACCTCTTATCTGTAGAGGCTGCCTTCAAGTGCATTTCTTTTACTCGCACTTTGGTCCAGCAAAACGAGGTGGTGAGAGAAGAGCACAGATGACTACTGCTAATAGAGTAGATCAGGTGGAAGGGACCTAAAATGATCATCCAGTCCAGCTGCCTGACCTGTTCAGGGTCGACCAAGTTGATGTGCTGCTAAATACATATATGCCTGATATCCAGCCTGAACCTCCTGCCCTGGCACAGCTTTGAATCGTCCCCAAGCATCCTATCCTGCACACCCAGGAGAAGACTCTCCACTTCCCACCTCTTAAGAAGTGGTAGAGAGCAATGAGGTTGCCTCTCAGCCTTCTTTTCCCCAAACTAGACAAACCCAAAGTCCTTAGCTGTTCCTTGTAGGGCATTCCTTCCAGGCCTTTCACTAGCTTTGTTGTCCTCCTCTGGATGCAGTCCAGGGCCTTCACATCCTCCTTAAATCGTGCATTCAGAACTGCACCCAGAACTCATGGTGAAGCTACACCGATGCCTCATACAGCGGG
>NW_026527857.1:0-90202 GCF_017976375.1 Cuculus canorus | reverse complement strand
TGGAGTGCCAGGGGATGCCAGAGAGAGAGCTCATAGTATGAAACCTGACCGGTGGAAAAAACTGTCGCTATAAAGCAGCACTAAAGAATAAGCTTGAGTAAAGAAACTGTGTATGTATCAATGACCTGGATGAAGGCATTGAGTGCACCCTCAGCAAGTTTGCAGATGACACTAAGCTGGGTGGAAGCGTGGATCTGCTGGAGGGTAGGGAGGCTCTGCAAAGGGATCTGAACAGGCTGGACTGCTGGGCTGAGGCCAATGGCATGAGGTTCAACAAGGCCAAATGTTGGATCCTGCACTTGGGGCATAACAACCCCATGCAGTGCTACAGACTAGGAGAAGTGTGGCTAGAAAGCTGCCTAGAGGAGAAGTACCCGGGCGTGTTGGTTGACAGCCGACTGAACATGAGCCAGCAGTGTGCCCAGGAGTCTGGCAGAAGGATCCCACTCATCTGCACAAGAAGGTGGACATTCCCAGGTATCACAGAAGGTGTGCCTGACCAATAGACGTGTTCATGGAGCCGGTCAAATGCCAAAGTCCTTTCCTTTATTTGTAGCCTTGATGACTTGTTGATGTCTAAACACTCTCTGTGGATGCTGACGTTGACTGAGCAGCCTGGTCTGACATCAGAGCTAGTGCTGCTTGGAGCTGGGCTTTGGGCTGGAGGTCACCTGAGCTCTATTATTCCCTAAGTTCTTCTAGGAGCAGAAGATGTAGAGATCCACTTAGCAGGTTTTCCTGAGCCTCCCCAGGAGGCCTAAGTGTGCCCTCACACCTCATGCTGTGGGCCCCTAACTCCATCCTGGCAGACGTCCTCCAGATCCACTCCAGTTTCTCCACTTTCTTTTTGAACGGTGAGACCCTTTGGGTCCTGTGGCATTGTCCTGGTGCCAGAAGAGTGAGGGCAGTGATTGTCTCCTTTGCACAGCGTCAGGAGTTGCTCCCTCTGCTGCCTTCCAGGGAGTGGCTGCAGGTGGGCAAGAAGTTGTCAGGGGACACAGCCAGGAGAGCTGACCCCGACTGACCAGAAGGAGATCCCATAACATAGATGCCACTCTCAGCGAAAAAAATCGGTGGCAGAAGAAACAGAGATTTTTATTGTACGAGGTGATGGGTGATGGTAGACTGTTAGGATTTCTGTCTGCCTGAGGGAAGTGGGAAGTGATGGCATTTACAATGGTTGTGGGTTTGGATTATGTAAGTCTTTTTTCTTTTTTCTTTCAGTTATTAAACTATTTTCAGCTCAACCCACATATCAAAATCACTTCCATTGAGCAGCATGGGCAGAGATCAGCTGGCTGAAGAGTGCTCTGAGGAGATGGTCATGGGCACCCTGGTGCTTGCTTGTCCTCACTCACAAGAGACCTTCACCAATTCTGTGCTCTTTCAATAGAGATTTTACAAAGTAATGTGAATTTCTCCTGGAAATTCCTCTACCTGGAGAAGAGAAGGCTTCAGGAAGACTTTATAGTGGCCTTCCAGTAGCTGAAGGTGGTCACCAAGAAAGCTGGGGAGGAACTTTTTCCAAGGACATGGAGTGGTAAGGCAAGGGGGAATGGCTTTAAACTGGAGAGGGAAATATTTAGATTAAACATTAGGATGCAATTGTTTACAAAGTAGTTGGTGAGGCAGTGGCCCAGGTTTCCCAGGGAAGCTGTGGGTGCCCCCTGCCTGGAGGTGTTCAAGGCCAGGTTGTATTGGGCCTTGAACAGTCTGGTCCAGTGCAGGTGTCCCTGCCCATGGCAAAGGGGGTTGGAACTGGATGGGCTTTAAGGTCCCTTCCAACCCAAACCATTCTATGAATCTGAAAAGAATGGTAAAATGAACTTAAATAAAAACATGTATTTCTTAGGTGCACTTTGAAATCTTCCTCTTTAACCACACTGGGAAATGACTCCAAGGAGATGTACAAGGCTTGAAGACCTGGAGAAATCTCCAGGAAGACAAAGAGCTCGTTAAGGCTTTCTGTATTATAATGAGACCCAGGGTGGCTTTGCTGATGAGTCCTTGAACCTCATCTTCTGAGAGGAGAATGAAGAAAACTCTCAAGAAGTTAAAAGCAGAACTCAGAGTTCCTTGAAGTATTAATTGGTCTCAGTGAGGATGGTTAGTGACAAAGCTTCCCCAGGGACTCGTTAGAGCTGAGAATTGGAGGCCATGATTGCAGGCAGGCAAAGGCACTGTGCAGGCAGCTGTGATGCTGAGAAAATCCTGGGTTTGCTTGGTGAAGCAGAAAGGCCAAGGCCTGACCCCCAGGCCCTGGGCAGGCAGATCTGGCTTTGACTGCAATGACGCTGGTGTCATGAACATCCTCACAATGCTGAACTAAATTGGGAGCAGTTATTCCATGTCATCCCAAACACAGGCCTGTAGGGTTACATGAGATGCCAAGGCTCTCACACCAAGATCCACGCAGTTGTAGAAGGTTCGGGTCATAGAAGGGCAGAGTCATAGAAGTGTTGATTCATAGAAGAGTTGCAGAAAACTTTTGTGTGAGAAAAGTCAGGTGATAGAAGGGTTGGATCACAGAGGAGTTATAGAGGAATTCAATCATAGAAGTTTTATCGAAGAGTTGGGTCATAGAAGTCTCATAGCAGAACTGGGTCATTGATAATTAAGGTCATAAAAGAGTCATAGAATATTCAGGCCGTGGAAGAGTCGAGTCACTGAAGTGTGAGTTTATTGGTGTTTTAGGAGGGTTTGTCCATAGAACGGTCACAAAAGTTTTGGTTCAGAGAAGGGTTGGGTCAGAGAAGAGGCTTGGAACCATCAGGTAATAAAAGAATCAGGTCACAGAAGGTTCATAGAAGAGTCAGGTCACATAAGAGTCATAGAAGAGTGAAGGCATAGAAAGTCACATCATAGAACAGTCAGACCAAAGTCAGGTCATGGAATGACGTATTGTGTCATAGAAGGCTCGAGTGATGGAAAGGCCTGATTATATGAGAGGCAGGTCACAGAAGAGTTGAGTTATAGATGTGTCAGGTCTTAGAGGAGCAATAGAAGAGTTCAGTCATAGAAGGTTCCTACAAGTTTCAGGTCACAGAATTTTCTCGTAATAGTAGAGTTGAGTCACAGAAAAATGAGGGTTGATTTGGATAATAGAAGAGTTTGGTCGTAGAAGGGTCATGGAAGAGTCAGATTATAGAGGTGTTAGGTCATAAAATGATTGGGTCATAGATTGTTCTGGTCTTAGAGGAGCCAGGTCATAGCAAGCTGTAGAAGGATCATAGAAGAATTGGGTCATAGAAGGCTTGAGCCATAGAAGGCTCGGGTTTTAGAAGTGTTGGGTCATAGAGGAGTCCTAGAAGAGTGGGGTGGTAGAAGAGTTGGTTCATAGGAGAGATGGTGATTGAAGGCTCATTGAAGAGTAGGGTTGTAGAAGGGGTGTGTCCTTGAATTGTCTAGGTCATAGAAGGGTCATAGAATTTGGGGTGATAGAAGTCCTAAAAGCACAGCTGGTGGCTCATATAAGAATAATACCATGCAGGAGTCAGATCATAGAAGGGTCATTTAAGAGTAGGATTGGTTCATAGAACAGTTGGGTTGTGAAGGGTCGGGTTAGAAGGGTTGGGTCATAGAGGCGTCAAGGCATTTGTGTCACAGAAGAGTGAAAGAAGACTTGGGTCATAGAAAGTCATGTGACAGAAGACTCAGAGCATGGTCAAGTCATAGAAGGTCACAGAAGGCTCGAGTCACAGATGTGTCAGGTCATATAAGGGACGGGTCAATGAAGAGTCAGGTTATAGATGAGATGGATCATAGAGGAGTAATGAAAGAATTCATTTCCAAAAGGTTCATAGAGGTGTTATGTCACAGAAATTTCAGGCCATAAAACATTTGGGTGCTTGAATGGTCATAGAATATGTAGGTCATGGAAGAGTCAAGTCGTAGAAGCATAAGAGTTTAGTCAGGAGAAGGAAGGATCGGGTCACAGAAAAGTCTTAGAAGAGTTAGGTCATAGAAGTATTGGGTCATAGAAGAGTTGAGTCCCAAATCATTAAGGTTATAGAGGAGTTTAGTAATAGAAGGATGGTGAGACACAATCTGCCCAAAGGGAATCCAGTCTTCTTCTCTTTCAGATATCCAGAAATAGAATCTGAGGGGAAAATGTCTGGGGCATAGTCTTTATCTCCCCTGCTCATCCATTGGCCATTTCTGGAAAGGACATGCAAAGTGGAAGAAGTGCCAGTGGTCAGGGAGTCTCCATGGCCTTGTGAAAATGATGGAGAATGGCCTCACTGGGACATCATCCTGCTCACTCAATTCCCTGGGATACTGTCCCTCCTGTCCCACAGACTGGGAAGAATTGTGTTTGCACAAGTGATCCCTGACTTGTTCCCCACCCACCCCTGGTCCATCTCCTCCAGAGTCCTGTCCTGAGTCACAGTGGCCTGGGAGACCTTGCTGGGGAAGACAGGGACAAAGAAGACACAGTCGAACTCAGATCTCTCTACACCTGCTCTTCCTTGATTCAGCAGTGGACAGACGGGGTCTTTGTTTCTGTGGCACCAGGCAACCTCATCCCTGCCATGAGGAAACCTGGACCAAGCGCCCAGACCCCGTGTGTGTGAAGGCTTTGCTTAGAACAAAGACGTGTCTGGTACAGAAGAGAGCTGAGTGTCATTCCAGAGCCAGGTCGAAAGACCCAGGATAAAATTCCTGAATTCATTCAATGGAATAGTTCCCCACAATTTAGAGGAATGAGATCACTCCCTTTCACCTTCATGTTGTCCTGTCTAATCCTGGGACAAAAATATTGATTTTCATGGCCAGCTGTTTTTCTAACAGGAGCAATGACACTGCAGGACAGAAGTGTCTCTGCCAGCTGAGAGAGGGAACATCAGGGATGGCTTCAGGCTGTTTCTCAGCAGCTTCCCTGGAGCCCCAGGGACACCTGGAGGGAGCCCCGAGGGGGCAGAGAAAGGGCTGCCTTGGGCTGCTCCTCTGCTGCTGAGCTGGGCTGGGCTCCTGGCACGGAGGGAGCTGGTGGCAAGTGGGCAGCGCTACAAAGAGCCATCTCTGGGCAGGAGCAGCTCCTCTGCAAAGCTCAGCAGGGCTGAGGGCACTGCCTGCAGGCAGCGAGGGGAGAGGAGGGAGGCACAGAGAGGGGAAAGGCAGGGTGGGGTGGGAGGAAAGAGGAGGCTTCATTTGGAGAAAGACCTTCACAGCCCTTCTCCAGGTGAGTCTCTGGGTGCAGGACAATGCAGGTGCAGTTCCTGGAGGGATCTCCTAAAGCCAACACAGCCACAGCCTGTGGGATCTGTCAGGAGGGCTCTTGCTGTTTCTCCAGCAGAGAAAAAAACAGAGTCAGTGCTCAGCCTGCCCGGGGAGTTCCCCATGGAGGCACACAGAGAAGCTGTGGGGGGAAGAAGCACCTCCTGGCAGGAGAGGGTCTTTCTGCTATCAAGAGGTGCTGTGTGAGTCAGGGCTGCTCACAGCTCCAAATGCCTTCAGCATATTTCTAAGAGGACATTCTAAAGGGAAGATCAGGGCTGAGATTAAATAAAAGATAAGGAACTTCAGGGAGTTTGCCTTTTCACTTTCCTGCCCTTGGGGAATTTCAGTGGAAAAATAGAAAAAAAGGCTGTCATGATTGAAGAAATCAGTGAGACTCCTGAGCTGTGTCCTTGAGGGGTCAGTAGGTCTGATAGGAGCCTCCTAAAGTGTCTCCAGCTGCTCCTCTGCCCACGGACACCACCAGCATCACCTCTGCTGGACCCACCAGGCTCAGTCTGTGCTGTCCTTTTCTGCTTATAAAAAAAACCCCCTGTGCCCAGCTTTACCCGGCAAACAGGCAGGTTTGTGTAGGGCTGGGGGAGAGCAGAGAGGGTCAGATGGGGTCTGTGAGCACTGACAGGGAGAAGGTATGGGACAGGGAAACACATCCCAGATGGCAAATATCCAGGCAAGAGGGGCAGGGACAGAGAAGGAGAGGAAACTTAAAAGTGATGTTGTGGGAGGGAGAATTCAGAGACAGCTCTGTGTGCTCCCCTCCAGGGCAGCCCCTTCCTCTGAGCAAGCCCCCTGGCCTCCTCTCGCCCCCAGCAAAGCCTCTGCCCTCAGGGCTCTGGGCTCCAGGGCTGAACCCCCTCCTCTGCAGCCACAGCTCCAGTGCCCTCTCCAGAGCACAGGGGCTGAGAGCAACTGCCCGGCAAGGTTGGTGTCTGGGAGGGGGTGAGCACAGCTGGGGAAGGGGAACACTGTCTGTGTGCCCGGCTGCCTCTGCCCTGGCCTCTCGCAGCCAGACCCTCACTCTCTTTCTCCCTGTTTCTCCCCTTGTCTCTGTTCTTGCTGTTGTTCTCTCATTCTCACTGCCAGGCTCTCTGGGGATGGCAGTTGCAGCTGTACAGTCACTCACTGCCCTGGTGGCTCCTTTCCTGCCATTGTGTCCATGGGAACCCGTGTCCCAGCTTTGCTCTGAGCTGTGAGGCTGTGGGCAATGCAGTCAGTGGGGCTGGGGAAGGAGCTCAATCTCCTGTAATCAAATGCCATCCTGAGGACATTTGTCTTTCTCCTTAGGTGTCCTTCCAAGCTGTGAGCTTCCCTCCATTAATGCAAACTGTCTTACCACAGCATCTTGGTGTTACCTGAAAGCCTCATGGAGAAATGCAGCGAAGCTACAGCCCAGGAAATGCTGCTGGGTTTGTGAAATGAGCCGTGTGTGTCCTGGGCTGACAGCAGGGGCTGAGACCTTAGGAAAGGGTGAGACACTGAGTGGTGTGAGGTGGATCCCTCTGCTCTCAGCAGTGGCTTCTCAGGGTACCATGGGAATGTGATCCCCCTTCATCTCAGAAAGGTGCAAGTCCAGAGCAGCTGGGAACAAGAGCGAGGGACAGAGCAGCTCCCCTCCCTCTGCACTGAGCCACAGGCAATGCCCTCACCTCGCAGGAATTGCTTTGTTGTCCCTGAATGCACATAAATATTGAGGGTTTTTGACATCTATGAAAATCTCAAGCCAATATGGGAGAGAACTGTAAATAACCCTCTCTCTCTCTTTCACGTTGGAGACTGTAGAGAAGTTTTAACTGTAAAATTATAACACTGGGGCTGTGTGTATTGTGTTAAATGGCTTTGTCGCTATATTCTTCTTCATGTTCAGTGCTTCATATACGGAGGCAGCAGATGTCCAACAGCAGCTCCATCACCCAGTTCCTCCTCCTGGCATTCGCAGACACACGGGAGCTGCAGCTCTTGCACTTCTGGCTCTTCCTCAGCATCTACCTGGCTGCCCTCCTGGGCAACGGCCTCATCATCACCACCATTGCCTGTGAGCACCGCCTCCACACCCCCATGTACTTCTTCCTACTCAACCTCTCTATTCTTGACCTGGGTTCCATCTCTACCATTGTCCCCAAATCCATGGCAAATTCTCTCTGGAGCACCAGGGCCATCTCCCACACAGGATGTGCTTCTCAAGTCTTTCTCTTTCTGTTTTTCATTGCAGCAGAATACTCTCTTCTCACAGTCATGTCCTATGACCGCTACGTTGCCATCTGCAAACCCCTGCACTACGGGACCCTCCTGGGCAGCAGAGCTTGTGTCCACATGGCAGCAGCTGCCTGGGGCGCTGGGTTTCTCAATGCTCTCCTGCAGACAACTAATACATTTTCTCTGCCCCTCTGCCAGGGCAATGCTGTGGAACAGTTCTTCTGTGAAATCCCTCAGATCCTCAAGCTCTCCTGCTCACACTCCTACCTCAGGGAAGCTGGGATCAGTGTGTTCGGTGCCTGTTTAGTTTTTGGCTGTTTTGTTTTCATTGTGGTGTCCTATGTGCAGATCTTCAGGGCTGTGCTGAGGATCCCCTCTGAGCAGGGACGGCACAAAGCCTTTTCCACGTGCCTCCCTCACCTGGCTGTGGTCTCCCTCTTTATCAGCACTGCAGGGTTTGCCTACCTGAAGCCCCGCTCCATCTCCTCTCCATCCCTGGACCTTGTGGTGTCAGTTCTATACTCAGTAGTGCCTCCAGCATTGAACCCCCTCATCTACAGCTTGAGGAACCAGCAGCTCAAGGATGCAGTGTGGAAACTGATATCTGGGTGGGTCTCTGAAGCAATAAACTGCTCATCATATTCTACATAGCCATTTTCATGGAACTCATAGCACATCCAGTCTGGCTTCTGTATATTTTGTTGCTGGTGGTTTTCTTTAGTTATCATGATGTCCTTTCCATTCCATTGTTTACTGTTCTTTTCTGACTGAGTTCTGCAACTGAGGAGCTGTGCTCCCTCTCTGTTGAAACCAAATAAAACACCTTCAGTGACGGCTTTGTTTTTCCTGAGAACTTTTCCTTTTCTTACTGGTCGGCTGTGTAAATGTGGAGCTGTGCTCTCTGTGTGTTTCAACAAAATAAAGAGATATTCAACGACATTTGTTCCCTGATATCTTTCCTCCAAAGCCTTTTTTGAGTTGCAGGGACAGTTTCTGTGAGCATGGGTGGAGGGGATAAGAGTTCCGTCATGGCAGCCCTGCCAGGCACCAGCGCTTGATCTCCCAGAGCTGTTCTCTCTCCCCTTCCACACTCTCCTCCTCACCCCTTGCCTTGCTGGAAGGCCTGAGGGCTCTGAGCTTGGTCACAGCGGTGCTGCGTGGCAGTGCTGTGCCCGCAGGCAGGGACAGGCAGTGGGCACTTGTGGGACAGAGCTGCCTCCACAACAGCCTTTCCACAAAGAGAGGAGATCTCCTCAGGCCTGCACTGAGGTCTTAGGGTTTCTTTTGGGGTTTGTCCAAGAACCTGAGCCACTGATGAAAACACCAGTGTAAAGATAAGCACTGCAGGTGTGATGGGTTTGGGAAGGCTATAGTTTTCTTTCACATCCAGGCCTCCTCTGGGAGATCTTCAGGACAGGGTCTGGTCTGTGCCCATGTGCCCTGGAGCACCCACAGAACCTGCCCCAGGACAATCATCCTGGAGTAGCCCCTCAAAACCACCATTCCCAGCACTGCCCTCTCTCTCCAGCTTGGAGATACTCTTTGTCCCTCCCTGAAAGGACACAGAATGAGGAGCTCAGATTCAAAGTTCACACTGTTCAGACAAGATGTGAGCATGTACGTCACGTGTGTGAGGTGAGATGAACCCAAGAGAACACAAACAGCTCTTCCTTGAGTTCCATGAAGGTCTGTGAGACAGTTTCTCAAAGTCACATTGTGTTGAGATCAACATCCCAAGAGTAAGTGCCTCAATGTAGCACTGGGATGTGCTTTCTTGAACTGAGGTCTCTGTGTCCATTCCTCATATCATGAGGCATCTCAGACAAGTACAGAGTGGTGGGATACACCACAGGTCTGAGTGCATCTGATTCTCTGGGAGTCCAGAGAATCCCTGTGACTCTTGCCTTTGTGTGTAAATGGTGAAAACTTGGTGAATATCCTTGGGTGCATGAGGAGTCCACGAGGCCAGCTGAGATGTGGACTCCTGACAGAACCCTGGCATTTCTGTGTGTGCCTCCAGGAAAAACCCTACCGGTCCAGGGAGATTCATCTCACCTGCCTTGGACAGGCTCAGTGTGAATGTTTCTGTCTGCTGCATCACCCTTGCCTGTGACCCTTGAATGTGCTCTCAAAGGTGCCAGAGCAATCAGAGCAGTTCTGGGGTCCTTGGAAAAGGCAGATGTGGGTGGCAAACGTCCCGCAGGCATTTCCAGGCCCTTGAAGGACAAGAAAGGTGTTGACAATCAAGCCCCAAGTGCAGAGAGAAGGAAATGCAGGTAGGGAATATACCGGTAGAAACCAAATATGGAAAGATAGGTGTCGTTGTTGGGATGGACACGACATTCAAAAGTTTGTGAGCAAAAGCCAAACCTTATTGTTTTACTGGCCTCTTTATATTTTTTGTTATCTATCAGGCTGTGTTCATATACTAAAGCTGTTAAAGTGATTTGTTCAACCGCTCTGTCCACGTGCCTAAAGCTTTACTATGATTCGTTGAACAACACTGTCCATTTGCTACCTGTATCTACTATTTTTATTGCCAACTTTCCAATAGATGTTACTTGTTTCACTTCCAAGATTCTTCTTCCAGGCTTTCCAGCCTCGTTATGGGAACACGTGTATCTATTCAAGGTCAATATCCATTTTCTCTGAGTCCTCACACCAGCTGTGGACTCCCACAATTCCTCCTTTTTGTATTTGTGCTACAAAAATTTTCCCGACAGTCCCTTGCAGGGCCCTTTGCAACAAACTGATCAGAGAAGGCAACATTAATAACACAATTACAACAGTAACCAGAGTCAACAACCCTGTTTTTATCAGTGATAACAATCATCCTGACAGTCCCCATCCTTTAAACAAGCTATTCAACCAATCTGATCCATCATCTACTTGTAACTTTTTCACCCCTTCTTTTAGAAGCTGAATGCTTTTATATATTGTTTCCGAATGATCCGACAAACATCCCTGTCTGCCCCGTTAACAGCTACGTCAACAGCTACCCCAATAAAATTCCACCACTGGAGTTTCCATAACTACGGAGATAAAGAGCAATGACTGTGCTGGAGATGTACCCCTTTTCTTCTTATTTCTCTTTGCCACAAGCTCCTACATTCCCACAAGCACTGTTAGTGATTCCAAGGTCTTTTAAGCCAGTTAGCAACCTTCAGAACAGCGGCCGCTTGCTCTGCGTTTGCTACTGATATCCTGGGCACACCAAGGCATCGGCCGCCTGTGTTGGTGCACACACGACAAAGGAATCCTTTATGCTCGTGCTGATTCAGGGGCACAGTCTTTTCTCATCGAGTTCAAACCCATACACGCTTTCTCCCATATCTCCTCCTTTTCTGTTTGCAATCATCACAGCCTTCAAGGGTAATCTGTAATGAAAAACTGTTATCTAAACACCAGTCTAAATATTCTATTGTAATAGAGAAAAAATGTTAATGGCTCATTTCCAGTTATTTGTACTATTCTTTTTCTGCCTTTAATGATGATACCTGCAATTATCTGAATTGGAATAAATATGGTTTCCTTAGGTTGATAAACAAATCCACTCTAATATCACAAGATCTGAAAGCACAGGTACCCATTATGCTATCAGACCAAATGCCTGACAGAGTAACAAAACCAAACAAACACATTGGATGACCATCGAGTGGTCTCTGGGCTTTTCTCTGAGTAATGGCTTTTTCAATTTTGTCCAAAGTTTGTTGTGCTTCACTCGTAAGAGTACGAGGTGTTGTTAAAGCCATGTCTGCCTTAAGAAGATCAAATAATGGATTTATTAGTAATACCCAAATAAGGTTTAACCAAAATGATTGTTCCTCGTAGCTTTTGCAAATCGTTTAAAGTTTTAACTGCTGTTTGCAATTTTGCTGAGGTTCAATTGTGGCATCTAAAATTTTCCACTCACAGTATTTCCAGATTTGGATTTTTTCAGGTGCGATTTGAAGGCCAATTTTCTCCAATACAATTTTTGAAATGGTGTTAATTGAGGTTTGGGTGATACACAGCTCAACCGCTCTGTCCACGTGCCTAAAGCTTTACTATGATTCGTTGAACAACACTGTCCATGCGCTACCTGTATCTACTATTTTTCTTGCCAACTTTCAATTAGATGTTACTTGTTTCGCTTCCAAGATTCTTCTTCGGGACTTTCCAGCCTCATTATGGGAACACGGTTGTCTGTTGACGTCAATATCCATTCTCTCTGATTCCTCAGAGCAGCTGTGGACTCCCACAGGGTGACACTGATGGTGACCTCACACCCTCCTGCTGCTGCTTTGAGCTCATGAGTCAGATGCTCACTCCTGTGTGCTGTGCATGGGTTCTGCTGATGATGGTTCCTCCAAAAAGCCATATTTAGTCTTGTTTAAACATTATTGTGATGTCATCAGGAGCCCCACACAAGCCGTGTGCCTGCTCTTTTCCCAAAAGCTGCTCCAGCACCAGTGCAATCCCAAGCTCGTACATAGCCATGTGCCTTCTCCTGGCCCACCCACCACTCACCCACAGGTGACCTCCTGGCATCTACAACTGCCATGTCTGCTCCTGCTCTATCGGGTGTTCAGATACCACTGACATCCAAAGGAGCTTCACAGGCCATGTGCCACCTCCTGGCCTATCACCTGCTCAGGCACCGGTGACCTCACAAGCACCTGCACCATCTACAGGCCTTCTCCTGACCTATCAGCTCCTCAGGGGGGAGTGACCTCATAAGAACTGCACAACCCATGGGCCTTCTCCTGGCTGTGGAGGAATCAGACACTAATGACCTCACCAACACCTACACAAGCTTTTGTCCTTCCCCAGGCCTGTTGGTTCCGTGGGAATCAGTGACCTGACCACCATGTATCCAACCTTTTGCTCTCTCCCCGCTTATCAGGTACGAGTGAACAAGTGACCTCACAAGCTCCTACAAATGCCACGAGTCTCCTCTTGGCCCATCGGCTACTCGGGCAGTGGTGACCTCACAAGCACGCACCGACCCCTTTGCTGTGTGATTGTCTTTTGGGGTGACCCCCTCGCAGCAAAACTCTTACATAATCACCTCCTCCCTCCCCCAGCAGGATGGGGGAGACCATCGCCAGGGCAAAAGCGAGAAAACAAAACTGGTGGGTGACGATAAAGAGAGTTTCATAAATGGAGGGAAGGAAAAAGGAAACCAGGGATGGAGAAGCAGTCAGTCCCACCAGCAGAGTGATGTCCAGCCAGTGTCCAAGCAACGGCTGCTTTGGAGAAGCTCCCATCCCAGTTTTAGTGCTGAACAAGGTTCTACAAGGCGTGCGATTGCTCTTTGGTCCGTTTGAGCCACCCGTCCTGATTTTCCCCCTTCCCAGTCTCTTCCCACCCCAAGCCTCCTCTCTCTGGGGCAGAGTGAGAAACAGAGAAGGCCTTTGCCTCTCTGCCAGCACGGAGCAGCAGGAGCTGCAGTACCAGTGTGTTATCAGCGCCCTGCGCAGAGCACAGCCCCACACAGGCTACGAGCAAGAAAATGAACCCCATCCCGGCCAGGCCCTGGGCAATCTCCATCTCTTAGTCCATACTGGTTTGTTCCGGTCTGAGCTAGAGCTGAATCGGTTTTCTCGCTTTAGCTCAAAGTTCCTGACCTTGGACACTTCCAGAGATGGGACATCCACAACTTCTCTGGGTACCTGTTCCGGTTCCTTGACACCCATATTGTAAAATGTTTCTTCCTTACATCCAATCTAAATCTCCCCTCTTCCAGTTCAAAGCCATTGCCCCTCGTCCTGCCAACACAGGCTTTGGTAAAAAGTCTTTCTTGGCCTCTGACCACTTGTGTCTAGGGGAGGTCCAGGCTGGACAAGAGGAGAAAGAAATTTCACTCAAAGGGCAGTACTGTGGTGCCACAAGTCATCCAGAAGGAGTCTGGATCAGCCCAGAGCTTTGTGTGTCAAGCAAGAGCCGGGCAGGACAGAAAGACATCAGCAAAGGAAGGTGACAGCAAGGTGGGGCAGCCGGGGAGATGAGTGCAGCCTCAGGGCAAGAGGCACAGGTGATGCAACACTGGGGGACAGCATGTTGTGGAGAGGACAGTTCCTGAACTTGGACGCTTCCAGAGATGGGACATCCACAAATTCTCTGGGTACCTGTTCCGATTCTGTGGTTTTTCTAGATCCTGTTTTTGCATCCTGTTATCTCCTAACTTCTTGCTCAAGGATACTGTGTCCTTGTACAAGGCTGCTATTGCTTCACCAGCTGTATTTTCTCATGTCCCTTCTCCTCAAGCCACGTCTCTAGAACACTCTCCACACTTCCCCCATTTTCTTTCTGAGCAAGAAGGTTCATCTGCCAAGTTTTCTCTATCATTCGACTGACCAAATTTTGAATACAACTGAAAATGCAAGGCAAAATAAGTAAAAGCATCAAATCTACACCTACTATCCCTATTGCGTATACTATAAGGCTCCTTAACCATGGCCCAAATCCCAAGCCTTTAAGCCACTCGTCGATTCCTAATCCTTCCTCTTGTTTGAGGTGGTGAAGGCCCTGTTGTAATTCTTTCAGCTTAGCATGAATAGATGTAGAGTGGTCAGATAAATTCATGCAACACATGCCTTCAAATTCCTCACATCCATGCCCTTGTGCTAAAAGCAAAAAGTCTATAGCAGCTCTGTTTTGAAGCACTGCATGATTAACACTTTGCACATCTGTAGTAAGCATATCTAAAATTTCTGATGTCTTATTCAACTCATCCTTAGCCCAGCACCCCAGCTGTTTTGCCAAGTTCATTGCCTTATTTGCCGCACCTCCAGGTAAAATAGTCGAGACTACCACCTGTTTCAATTCACTCCAAAACGTGGGTTCCCCTATCTGACCGCAGTCTAGCTCGTGCACACTGTGTTTTTCTCTGCTTGTGTTTTGACTCCATTGCACTAATAAGGATACATTAGGATGGAACAACGATAATTTCCCCAAGTAGCAAGGTCCTCCCTGTGGCTTTGCTGGTATACCATTCCAAGCTCTGTCTCCACAAATTAAAAATATCCCGGGGGGCAATTTCTTCGGGGCCGTAATGTTGGCACCATTACATCGGGAGTAAAGCTGGCTATTCACTGTTCCTGATTCCAGGGATGAGTCTAGGCTGGCCCAATATTTGCGATTCTTGTTAAAGTCATTTAGGTTCAGTGGCTCAAAACCGAACCAACCCCCCTGTTTGACATTGGATAAACTGGCATTTGCACTTCCAAAGAGATCTAATTCTTCTGGGGGAGAGTGCAGGGTGATGTTCAAGGACAGTATGATCTCACATTGTTGGCAGCCATCCTCAATCTGAGGGTTACCTCCCCACTCGGGAGACACCTGGCTACAGCCCTCAGCGCTCGATAAGTTTTTGCACAGGCTGCTTTCGTTCACAAAACCACAAAATTCCCCTGGGGACCAAACAGGCAAACCTATCAGGCAAGTTCGGAAAGGATTAGTAACCCCTCCTAAGCTAAGGCAAAGCGACGATTGATTAGTTTGGTTTGCTCATGTTACCCAGATGTTATCTCTTGGCTGATTAAAGCGTGTAAAGCGTGTAACTCCTGCTACGCTGGCTATTACAGCACTAAGCAATACAATACAGTTAAGCCTCGTTTTTCTTCCCGCTTCCTTCTCCTCTTATTCCTTTTAACCCTTACTGTTCCTAGCCGTTGCAGTTTTAACTCCTGTAAATTGGATCAAGCACTGATCCAATTCCCTGTCAGGATCTCCTCTTATGGGCCCTACCACGGAATGCTGTGTTATGGGTACCAATTTCCTACACCTCGCAGAGATAATATGAGATCTACCTTGAACTGCAACCCTTTTAACAATATTCTCCAATTCCCAACGGTAGTAAGCCAATATTTGCTGTTCAGGTGCTTCAAAAAGCGCTAAGGCCGCGGTTGTTGCTAGCCCTGTTTGCTCTTGCAGCTCTCTCTGCCGGCTGTTAAAGTTATGGTTAAATACACACCTGTTACACCATAAGTCACGTACTAGGGACTGTTCTATCCAAAAGATCTTATCGCAACCCCCGCAGTATAAAGCCACCCAAGCAGCGCACACGGACTATTACAGTCAAGACAATTTTGACCCGCTGGCCCCTGCAGTGAAACTTCTGATAACCATTCAATAGTTGTAATCAGTCCTTCAAAAGTCTGGCAGTGCTTCAAAGCCCTGTCGATGGCTTTTGAGTATCCTTTCAACTGTGACAGCAGCGGTCGTAGGATCAGTGGCAGCTTCTCCTCTATTCTCCTTTTGTCTTCCTCCGTCAGATTGCTTGGCAGTCGTTGCATCGAGAACAGGTTTAGTCCACTTTGCAGGCACCCATGCCTCCGCATCTGTAGCATCGCGTACGGGTTCCCGATGGAGCCGAATCAGCTGCAGCTGATGCTTGAAGGGGTGCGAGAGCAGCTAACACCTGATTTTGTGAAGCCTTTGCCTGTTCCTGTAATCCCAGCCCCAGCTGCTTAATAGCATCTACTAAAAATGCTTGTGACCCTACCGGCATTTGAGCCATCCTTTCTAATGCCTCCTCTATGGTCCAATTTGCACCCAAGGTGTTAATCACATTCCGTGTAGCCTGATTACAGTTTTGAAGAGCGCACTGTTTTAGCAGTGCCCCTCGCATGTGTTCGGGTACCCCTGCTTTTTCTATTGCGGCAGCAGCCCTATCTATAAATGCACCAAACGGTTCTTCCCGACCCTGCTTGATTCCCATATATACGGGTACTCCTCCAGGTTCTTTTACCTTATCTATAGCCAATCTGACCAATCTCATAGCCTCTCGGCACTTGTCTGGTCCCACCATAGCCTGAGCTTCCGTGCGGAGAAACGCTCCCAGCCCCATAAGCTCATCAGCTGTCACTCCATGAAGAGGATCTGCTGGCTGCCTCTGTGCTGCCACGCATTCGTTAACAATCGCTTGCAAATGTGCATTAAATAAAAGCTGTTGATGCTGTGTAAATATTAACTTTGCTATTCCTCTACAATCAGCGGGCAGAAGCACTTGAGTGCCCCATATGTAGTCTAACATCTGCTTTACTGGCTCACTTGTCACCCCGAACTGGCTGACTGTAGATCGCAACTGTGACAGCAATTTCCAATCGAGGGCAGTAATTGTTGCCATCAGTCCTCCCCCCACCTGAGCCTGGAAGATCACCGGGCATGCTAGCTGTGCTGCTGCATTAACCGCACAGTCATCTCCCCTTTCCAAGCCGTCTTTTGCAAGCGCAGCCCAAGCTTCTCTCCGCTCCCTGGCAATGACCTCCGCTAACTCGCTTTCCGCCCCAGGGGTTGTCTCATTGCCCAGAGGGAGAACGGCCGGGGGAGCTTTCGGCCACGGCCCCTGCTCTTCGGGGGGTGCGGACGGCTCAGAAGCTGCCTCTGAGCCAGAGCCAGAAGGCGGTGGCGGCGGGGGGGGTAAAGCCACCTGCGTGACCATAGGGGGCAAAGGAGTGGTTTGGGACCATTCTCTTTCATAGTTTCTATTTTTTGTGTGAGCAGCAGATGCTTGCTCAGCTGCTTTCTTTTCTGCCTGGTACTGTAAAAGCTTGTTATGTACCACCCTCCATAGCTTTCCCAACTTTTTTTGCCGTTTTATCATCCTGTAATGTAGCCTCCCACAACACATCTCCGAACTTTCGCCACTCTGTCAGCTCATGTACGGTATGCGGATTTATGAATAAGCCTTTAGCATGCCCATATGTTAAAAGACTCGTTAACTCCTTCTGCAAATCTATTCCCTTAACCTGCCGCTCTTCCAGGAAAGCGGTAAATAAATTATATGCTGCTTGCCTTTCCATACCTAATTTATCAGCGCTGTTGCAGCCCCTCAAGGTCTCGGCAGCACGTATCGGCCGGGCCCATCTATATGGTCACCCAGAGCACGGCGCGTCCTCAGGCTCGTCTATACGGTCACCTTACTTTTATTCGCGCTTATTGCCGTCCCAGCTGCTCTGGGACCCGAACCTTTTACCCTGTCGTTGCTTGTCCGTGGTTCAATGCCTGCATTTTGCTCCGGCATGTCGGGGATCACCATTTAACGAAGTCGTCCGTGGTGTCCGGTCGGTTGGGGTCACCATTTGACGGAGTCAACGGGAGACAAACACATCCGATGATGATCAACAAGTCTCGGTTTATTGATACGATAGGCATGCTTTTATAATAGCAGTAATAAGGCTCATACATATTGCAAAAGTAAGGCTCATCACTGGTCCAATACAGAGTGTCAGCCCTGCCTCTATTGCTACATTCCTAGGATGTTTGTGGTTTTTCTAGCTCCTGTTTTTATCTCCTGTTATCGCCTAACTTCTTGCTCAAGGAGACTGTGGCCTTGTACGAGGCTGCTATTATTTCACCAGCTGTATTTTCTCACGTCCCTTCTCCTCAAGCCACGTCTCTACAAAAACTCTCCACAAGACATAAACCAGGCTTTTGTTATAATGGAGATTCCCCCACAGTTGTGTTGGTTTCATTGATGTTAAGTAGATCTTTCATTTTAAATATTATGTCATTAATACTGGGTGGTGCAACAACCTCGTAAACTACTGATCAGGTGACTCAGGTTGGGTTTTGAAGGACAATTTTCAGACTCGTGTGTTGGTCTTTGTATTGAAAGCAGTTTTCCATCCTAAAGGCAGGCCTGCATTTTACATGCTTTTTAGCTGTTAGTTGGTTGATGCACTGACTTTGGTTCCAGGGATGATAAACTCTAGTGCTTGCTTTGCTGAGTTAGTACTTCTCAAGTGAGGTAGAGGAATAGGTTGTGGTGCAGGGGCCGGGTGGCATCCACCGGTCCTGATAGGGAAAATGCATCTTTGGAGGTAAGATTGTGGGACTGATGGAGAGGTCTTTAAACCAGAATCCGTGGGGGAAGGGGATATGAACAGGATTGTTGAAGAGAAGCCAAGGGTTGATGTTGACAGCAGGTGAAAAGAGGCGATTATCCCACTGTATGAGGCATCGGTGTAGCCTCACCGTGAGTTCTGGGTGCAGTTCTGGGTTCCACGATTTAAAAAGGATGTGAAGGCCGTGGAATGAATCCAGAGGAGGACAAGAAAACTAGCTAAAGATCTGGAAGGAATGTCCTACAAGGAACAGCTAAGGACTTTGGGTTTGTCTAATTTGGAGAAAAAGAGGCTGAGGGGTAACCTCATTGCTCTCTACAGCTTCTCAAGCGGTGGGAAGTGGAGAGGGAAGTGCTGATGTCTTCTCCTAGATGTGCGGGATAGGATGCTTGGGGATAATTCAAAGCTGTGCCAGGGCAGGAGGTTCAGGCTGGACATCAGGAAGCGTTTCTTTACTGAGAGTTGTCCAAAGTGTGAGTAAAAGAAATGCACTTGAAGGCAGCCTGTACAGATACAGATTTACGGAGACAGACACAGATACCAGCGTCCATGCAATCTAACCAAACTCTGGGATCCTCAGGGGGCCAACATACGATTATATATTTATATTATACAATCTTCCTGAAAACTTGTAGCCCTGAGGCAGATCTCCCGATGAGCAGTGGGAGACCCATGCTTGCAGCACAGGAGCTGTATCCCTCTGGCTTCCCTCTTGCATCTCTCTTCTGGTGCTCCCCCCTCCACCCGACCTTGCGTCCCACTATCTCTCGCATCCCCATCCCTCTCTCTCGCACGCATCCCTCTCTCCCTGTCTTGCGCATCACTCTTGAATCCCTTGCATCCCTCCCCGGCATCTTTTTCCCGCATCCGCCTCCATCCCTCCTCCATGTTCCCATTAACAGACTGGACAGGAGGAAAAAATGTTTCGTGGAAAGGGTCATTGGGCACTGGCAGAGACTGCCCAGGGAGGTGGTTGAGTCACCTTCCCTGGAGGTCTTTAATGGTCGGGTGGGTGAGGTGCTGAGGGGCGTGGTTTGGGGATTGTTAGGAATGGTTGGACTCAATGATCCAGTGGGTCCTTTCCAACCTAGTGATTCTATGAATCTATCATTCTATTTCTTCTTGCAGGGATGGAGCTAGGAGCTGAGTGTTGGGCCACTCCCCATTTCAGCTGGGTTTGTGGAAAACAACCTCGTCTGCTATGTTAAAGATAACCCCGAGCTGGTGGTTTTCCACCTGTGCTGCCAGGGGTGTGGGTGGAGCTGCAGATCAGCCCCACAAAGGTGCACTTCAACAGGGTGCTTCTCCACAGGTCAGTCATCCTGCGGCTGTTCTTCTGGACAGCAACACTGTCAGTGGGGTCCCCTTCAGCTTCTCTTAGAATCATAGAATCATCAGGTTGGAAAAGACCTTTTGGATCATCGAGTCCAACCATTCCTATCTGCCACTATATCATTTCCCTGAGCACCTCGTCTACCTGTCCTTTAAACCCCTCCAGGGATGGGGACTCCACCCCCTCCCTGGGCAGCCTCTGCCAGGGCCCAGTGACCCTTTCTGTGAAAATTTTTTTCCTGATGTCCAGTCTGAATCTCCCCTGGTGGAGCTTGAGGCCATTCCCCTTGTCCTGTCCTCTGTCACTTGGGAGAAGAGGCCAGCACCGTCCTCACTCCAACCTCCTTTCAGGTATTTGTAGAGAGCAATAAGGTCTCCCCTCAGCCTCCTCTTCTCCAGGCTAAACACTCCCAGGTACCTCAGCGGCTCCTCCTAAGACTTGTTCTCCAGCCCCTTCCCCAGCTTTGTTGCTCTCCTCTGGACACGCTCCAGAGCCTCAACATCCTTCTTGTGGTGAGAGGCACAGAACTGAACACAGGATTCAAGGTCTGGCCTCACCAGTGCTGAGTGCAGGGACAGAATCACCTCCCTGGACCTGCTGGTCACCCGTTTCTGATCCAAGCCAAGATGCCATTGGCCGCCTTGGCCACCCGGGCCACTGCTGGCTCATGTTCAGTTGGCTGCTTCTTGCTGGCTGTGTGGCTGCTGAGATCAGAGGCTGGGCTAACATCCCTCTTTCTCCCAGCAGTTCCCATTCTTTTGCACACTGTTTTTTTTTCTGGCTTGGAGATCCCATGACAGCCACAAGCTCTGTAGTCCCCAGCAATGCTGTGTGATGAGCATCTTGATGCATTTGTGTCTTCTCAGCTGGATCAGAGAACAGCCCAGTTCCTCCTACTGATCTCCTTTATTTTTGATACGCTTTTAGCCCAGGACCTCACCTTTGAGACTTGTGACACAGAGAGAACATTCAGCTGTGGTTTCAGAGGGGTGGATAGGACTGCTTCAAGTTTCATCCAGTTGCAAGGCTGGTATGACTGTGGAGCAGCTGGTTCTGAGTGTTTCCCTGTCTCTGCAGGATGGAGAGCAAACCCCTTGTCCTGAAAAACTGCACCCAATTGCCTGTGGCCTCGTGGAAATGTGGGTTGGAAAACCTCGGTGAGGACTTCTCTGTGTCACAACGTATGGGCATTGTTGGTCCCCGCACAGATTTTAACGTGCATCTCTATTTCAAGGCCACAGAGGCTGTCAGAATTGAGAAAACATTTTGACTGGAGGTAAGAGGGACTCGGAGTGAGCAGCCCTGTGCTCTTAGGATGGATACTGTGTTTGAAAGGCACCCTGCAAAGGGGCCAAAAGGGTGAGCCTTCCTGAGAGGCCTCTCTACCTGTGTTGCCAGGTGCCAGGCCCGTAGCAGCAAGGGACTCGCAATGCAGGATAACATCAGCCCATGAGATAAACAGAGTAGGAAGGTCTGGGAATCAACAAATGCTTGTCAAACAGGGAAAGCCGTGGTGCAAGCAGGTGACAGAGACAAGGACTCATATATTGTCTACCAAAAGGATTGAGGACAGTGGTGTAAGCAGTGTTTGTTTCTTGCTGCTTCAGGTTTCAGATGCAGAAAATCTCCTGGGCACTCTTCAGGTTGAAACTATCCAAGTCCTTGTAGGGATGTGTGAGGTTTCTCTGGACATCAGCATTTCTAAAGGTCAGTGGAAGTCTCTAAACCAAAGTAATCGAGGTGTGTTGCATTTCCTTGACAGATGAACAGCCAAAGCACTTGGGATGGGATGAGATAGCATGCAAGCGTGGCACGGATACGTAACATGTGTATCCTGCAGGCTACCAGGAGTGACACAACTGTCAGGGAACAAAAACAGCCTTGAGTCTCGCACCTCCAAACTTGGAAGTGTGCAACTCCACGTGCAGACTGATGTGGGGGCTTTGAAATGACAGTGACGTAAACAAGCAGTTGGCAGTTTGATGCTGGTTTATGAGAAGCTTGAAATGAGCCAGCAATGTGTTTTCGCAGCCCTTTAGTTGTGGCTGCCCCATCCCTGGAGGTGTTCAAGGCCAGGTTGGATGGGCCTTGGGCAGCCTGATCCAGTGGGAGGTGTCCCTTCCCATGGCAGGGGTTGGAACTCAATGATTTTAACGTCTCTTCCAAACTAAACTCTTCTATGATTCTGTGATCCCTCTCTGCACGGCGCCTCTCCAGCCACTCCTCTCCCACTTTATTCTCGTGAACAGTGTGAGCCCTTCCAGACGCAGAAGCCAGCATTTACTTCTCTTCCATTTCATGCCAGACATGGTTGAAATGGCAGAGCAGGGGCTGTTCCACAGCAGAGGGCACGGGCGTTTCTGCACGGGGGAAGGTGCCCGAGGGAAGAAGGTCTTTTCAAACTTCAGTGGTTCTGTGATTCGATGATTGCCTGAGGAAAGGGCTGGTGCTGCACCGTGGCCCTGCGAGAGAAACCCAAATCCATATGCTGAGCTGGGGCACCAGTTTCTGGTAGCTGCAATCTCCATTTCTGTAAGACAACAGGTCTTTTTAGAACTTGTGCTGTCTTCCACCTCCTGTCGCCAGGAGACGCGTGCCAGACGGTGAGGTCACAGTTGAGCCCAGGGCACTTGTGGAGCTGCTGCCCAGGCATCAGACGCCACAGCCCTTCAGCCCGCTGACAGGCAGGACGCAGTCTTGCTGCTCAGGGAAAGGGACGAGGCTCCAAGCTGCGAGGCAGCTCAGCCATGAGAAATAACATGGAGTCGCCTTCTTCAGACTCCTCCTCCGACACGGAGGAGCCTGGTTGGGTGCCTTCATCTTCTCCCAACCACGTAGGACACGATACGGCAGCACCCGGGGATGCTGCCAGCGCGCCTCTCTCTGGAGAGAACTTTCAAGGTAGGCCTGAGGAGTGCAGCGTGCCCAGCCTTCGTTATCCTTTCCGGGAGGACAGCTGTGCTAAACCCAGCCCCTCTTCAGCCCACAGGTTCCTCAATACCCTCTGGAATATCGTCAGCAGCCATCGCTTCCAGTCAATCTGGTGGGGTGATAACAGAAACTGCATTGTGATCGCAGAGAATCTGTTCCGTGAGGAAGTGCTGGGGAGGAACATCTTTGCAACAGAGTCCATGGAAGTCTTCATCCTCCAACTGAACCTCCATGGATTCCACACAATGGAAGGAGATTTTCCCATCTCTATCTCTGTTGAGGAGCTGCAAGCCATAGCAGCAGCAGGATCTTCTCTGGGCAGGGTAAGCGAGATCCTCCCCCGTGAGAGAACCCTCAAGACCTTTGGTGGGGAGAGGGTCACGTTCAGGTAGAAGAAACCTTTGCCAGGCAGGGAGCGAGAATGGGGGTGGGAGCACATGGCCTGTATTTGTCTCAGGGTCAGGAATTCCAAGTGCAGGATTTTGGAGGAGCAGAAGTACTGACCAAAGGGATTTGGTTACGGCTGTGGAAGGCAAGCACAGTGCCGTCGCTTGGGGCTCTTTTTGTGCTCGCTCTCTATCCGGCTACACCAAAAGTTCCCATCTTGTGGCATCTGCTGTACGCTGACAAGACACACATCAGCATCACATTATGTCTGACAGGTGCATTCCACACTGAGGGGGCTGAAAACCACTGGTATTTGGGGTTCTCCATCATTTTTCAGGCTTGGAAAACCCTATGTGTCTTTGCTGCCACCTACTGAGCACCCTGCCGTGCTCACTACTGACAAAAGCTCCATCCCAACATTTTATTCAGTCTAAGTGGAGATTTCACAGCCCACCAAGAGCCCTTTGTCATAGTCATGTGTGTCTTTGCCGAGGCAAAGGCTTGACTAGAGAATCTCTGTCTTTGTCCTTCTGGAAATGATGGCACTGACTCCTCTCCTTCGCCTTCTGCAGCTGCACTTCTTCCACAGCCCCTTCTTCCAGAGAGATCAGCCTGAGCTCCTCGGGAGGTGGGTGCAAAGCCCTGGAGAAGGAGAGCGAGCCCCGGCTGCAGCCCCACGCAGGAAGGCACATCACCCGAGTCGGGTTGCAACACCCCTGTCTGGGAGGCCACGCCCCCCAGGATGAGAGGGACGCCCTTGGGGTCTGGAGGCCACGCCCCCACTGTTGGGAAGCCACGCACATGGCAGGGAAGAGCTGGGGGGCCACACCCCAACATGACAGGGTCAAGGAGGCCACGCCCCTGAGGGCAGAAACCCCTGCCCTCTGATGCAGGAAGCTCCACCCTCCCCGGTGCAGGAGCTACACCCAAGTATTCTGCAAGGCCACGCCCCTGAGACAGGAAGTAACTGCCCCTGGTGCTGGAAGCCACGCCTTCCCGGGTGCAGGAGCCACGCCCCAGTGTGCTGCAAGGACACGCCCCTGAGACCGGAAGACAGGGCCCCCGGTGCAGGAAGCCACGCCTTCTGGGAGCAGTAGCCACGCCCCTGCAGGACTGGAAGCCCCTCCCTGACTGGAAGTCACGCCCCCGTGTGCTGGAAGCCTCCCCTCCGGGGTACAGGAAGCCACGCCCCCTGAGGCTGAAGGCCACGCCCCCTCTCTGGAGGCCTCGCACTCTCCTCACAGACCACGCCCTCTCTCCAGAGGCTGCGCTGCCCCAAAGTGCTTCGCTTTCACCTACGGAACAGCATTTGCTGCGCCTGCAGTCACTGCAGTGAGTGTCCTGTGCTCCTTCCCTGGAGGCATTTTTCACTCTGTTTTGGTTTCTTTGGTTTCTCTGACACTCCATCTTCCCATTAACCATTATTTGGTTTTGCTCAGTATCAATTGAGAAAGGAATGGATCGGGAGGTGGGGTGTTGGGTGTTTTTTCTCTGGAGAGGTGGGTGGTTTGGGGATTCGGTTTATTTGCTTTACGAATCAAGACCTGCACACAAGGGGCACTGCACCCTGACAGGCACTGTCTTTGCTTTTGTGAATGGGTGAGGAGGAAAGGAAACGAAAGGCTGAAGTGTTTCCTGCTGTCTTCTGTGCCTCTTGCTGCTCTCGGTGCCTTTGGAAGTCATTTTCTGTGTGAAAGTATACAATCCCCTGTATTAGAATTCTTGACTTGATGACTTGAATGCTGCTTCTAGCTGGACTTGTTGGTTCTTATAGAAGGGAAGCTGTAGTCCACTCAAGTTTCCATATTCCAGAAGCAATTTTATGTCTTTCAGTTAGCAAGTAAGAAGTACTCCAAGACTCAAATTTAACTTTAAGAACTGTGTAATTGAAGTCCATGTGGGGTGACTGGGAAAGTGAGGCTGAGGTCCATTTCTTGGGTGGAGTTTGATCAAGATGCGGTTTCCTACAGTCACGTGAATGGAAGTTCTCATGTCTTTTATTTATCACCAAACACAAAATGAATATATGTTATATACTCAGATCAGATACCAAATCTGCCGAGGCCCTGGTATTTAATTGAAGTGAAGTTGAACTTCGTCTATGGTACTAAATTTACCAAAACTTTCTCTTTAAGATTAGGAGCCGGAGAAGGCAGATTCTGTGCCTCTAACTTTATCTTTACCTCCACACCACCAACCCTGAAATGGTTGCCCTACATGGTACCTTTTCTTGTTCCCTGAAGAGCATCTGGTATGTCTGGAAACATCACACATTGCTTCTTTCACGGGTATTTCTCGTATCTCCTTTTATATTTTCTGTCCTGTGCTTTAAGAGTACATTTCTGCAGAGTCTTCAAGTGAGATGATGGATCTATCCCTTGCAGTCTTGATTTTAGTTTTCTCGCCTTACCTCCTGTATGTTGAAATGTTAAGAGATGTATTGCAATATACCAAATATTGCAAATTTCCAAGGAATATTCAATTTATTTGTTTGACTCAGTGATGATACTGCAGCAGTAGCAGCAAAGTACCTCAAGTATTGAGACTGAATGTATTGAAAGCGTTTTTCAGTGCAGTCTGACTAAGCAGTTGCTGAGGAGAGAGGATGTGTGATGCAGTTGTGGAGACAGAGCAAAGAGCATCCTTAGGGACAAGTGCAAGAACATTTCAGCCTCTAAGGGTGCCTCTTCTACTCAGTTTGGAATACAGTGTTCCCGAGTGGGCCCTTGCTCTAGAGCTTTATGCCAGTTTCCTTTGAAGCATTAGAGTCTCCACTGTTCCTTATATTATAGTTGTGACTGCACAGAGGACGGGAGATTGGGGAACTACTACACAGTTCCTCATGCCTTGGGATATGTACTGTAGTTGCTCCCTAATGCCTTAATCCCAGGGATAATTCTTGTTCTCCTGGGAATTTTGCAAAGCAGCAAAGATGTGTTAGTGCGTGAAGGATTTAGTGTTTGTGCTCATGGCAAAGCGATGGACTGCTAGCCAAGGTGGATGTTTAAAAGAGAAAATGGCCCAATAGTATGGAGGTTCTAATTAAAAGGGTGTTTTAGTATAACACATAAAAACTGGTTAATTACTTTGCAAGGTCTGTTCTTTCTTTTCCGCACTTGATGCAATGAAGTAAGCTGTAAATAGTCTTTAAAAGTGATTTGGTTTTTCTTTAGCCTCAGTATTTCTTAGCAGCTACTAGTGAAAGATATCTGGGAATTGCTTGGGATTTTTAATTTAACACTTTTGTTTTAGAGGGAAGTAAGCTAACCGTTCAGCAGCTGTTAATTTTGATCAAAGTTAAAATAAACAGCTTTGGTTAGGTGTTACTAATGTTTCTCCATTACTTTCAGTTTTACAACTTTCAGTCCTAGAGTCTGTGATGCCATTTCACTGGCTTCCCAGGTGTGTTCTTCTCTGTCTTTCAGTCAACACTGAGTTTCTTTACGTGTCATTAGCAAATGACAGAGGATAATATACACGTTTCTGTTTTAAGCTTCCCCAATGTTTCTTTCTTTCTTTGGATTTGAAACCTCTAATTCATGTACCACAACTATTTTCTTATTATATGGGATGCTTTATGCTTTTTTATAGAAACAAAAATGTAGGAAATGAGGTGGCACTTAATTTCTGAACCCACTGCCTTTTACTGTGAGATAAAAGCTTGTGGAGAGAACATTTGCATTCTTGACATACTGAACAAACAGCTGACCTGATCTAGAATAACTAACTAAGGTGCTGCATTATCTTTGGCTGTTCCTTTCTACTCCTCTGCTCTTACTTATGGAAATAACGTTGATAAGAGAGTGAAAAGTTTCAAGAAACATCAGAAAATAGTGAGCGGACCAAAGGTAAAATTATCTTAAGGCTGCTTCTTTCAAAATGAGTTGGGATCTCCAAGGAACAGCAGAGGGCAGCCTGAATAATTTGCATTGAAAATCCTCTTTGAAATTCCTGAGGTTTGCTGAATTACCATGCTGAGCTTACAGTCCTTCATGACCAGCTGAAGAAGAAAGTGCTGCTGTTTGTAGTCAGGGAGGGCAGGGGCTCTCATGGATTGTTCTCATCTTTGTCATTGCAGAGGTGTGCTCTGCTTGGATCCAAGAGCTTCTGTGTGATGTTTTTTGGGACAGAGCTGTAGACACGCTTCTGTCCTCCTGCCTACATTTAAGCAGACCATAACCTATTTGTCGCTTGTTTGTTGTGAGCAGTCTTTGGGCCCTAATATTTTTTTTGAAAACTTGTGTGACAAATGTCACTGATAGTTATGGTTAAGAAATAAGTCACTGTTCATAAAAACTTGTCAAAATATATGCACATCAGTGAAGACAGTGGCGATGCAGCAGGTCTGTTAGAGAGAAAAAAAGTGATCCGATTTTTATCTATGATTTGAAACCTGACTTTGTCATGCGTAATGGTAATAGCGATGGAAGACATCACTTGAAAACACTGAGATAGAAAGGTTAAATGAGGGAAAATTCCCCGTACTTCTGCTCAGGCTGCGGTGGGTATATGAGTTTTCTGTAGCAACCTTTTAAAATGCTGCTGAATGTACACATTGAAAGCTTCAGATCTCTGGGTTTTTTCCTAATTGTATCAGTAAATGCTTGTTTATATGAGGGGTTGCCATGAGTCCCTTGACCTTGATATATCAATGTGCACTTGTTATGATATAGCACTTGTTCTTTTATCCGCTTGAATTAGGTTCTATCCTTGAAAACTTATGAATAATAAAGTATTTATTACAAAGCCCATTAGAAAGTGGATGCAAATTCAATAAGGTATTTTTTGCTAATTCTATAAAGAGTGAAGTTTTTAATAAGACGAAGAGTGATTTTTTGTTAGCATTTCAGAATGCACTCTGTACAGCTTTGTATCAAAGACCTGAAGATTTTAAAAGGTATTACTGAATATGTATTTATTCAAACAGAATGTTTAAGGGATTTGGCTTGACAGAGTATTTCTTTAGAACTTTGTTAGGAAAGTTGATTGGAAAGAGGTAAACCTACTGCTAATCTGAACCCTCAGAATTTTCAGTGAAAGTTTGTGGAACTTTTGCGGTTGACGTTGTTGGACCCAGCATGTGAGTCAATCTTTGTTGTTCATTCTAACCAATAATTTAACGAAGTTGTATTTACAAAAAGAGAAGGCTAAAATGCGTGAAGGCACCCAGATGTGCAGCTATGGGTTAGTCTGCAAGATTTTGCAGATACAAACCAGCTTACATTAGCTGTACTTGGTGGTGGAGGGAGGAGGCAGGGGCTGCAAATTACACCCTTGTATCTGTTTTCACTCACCATTTGTATTGTGGATTATGTTCAGATACATTGAAAGCGTTAATTTTACTCTGAAAGCAGAACTTTTGGTGAAATGCACATTTCTAGGCTGGAGTAGCAGGGGATGCCAGAGAGAGAGCTCATAGTATGAAACCTGACCGGTGGAAAAAACTGTCACTATAGAATCACTAAAGAATAGTGACCTGAAGCTCCGCCAGTGGAGGTTCAGGCTGGATATCAGAAAAAAATTCTCCACGGAAAGAGTCATCGGGCGCTGGAACAGCTGCCCGGGGAGGTGGTCGAGTTGCCTTCCCTGGAGGTGTTTAAGGAACGGGTGGATGAAGTGCTGAGGGACATGGTTTAAGGGAGTGTTAGGAATGGTTGGACTCGATGATCCAGCGGGTCCTTTCCAACCTGGTGGTTCTATGATTCTATGCCTATAAGCTTGAGTAGAGAAACTGTGTGTGTATAACAGGCAAATTGTTGATACCCTTAGGATTTCAACTATAAAATTTTGCACGTAATGCAGAAATTGCTGTTAGCTACACGATGTTCTCCAAAAAATAAGTACCATTTTATGAATTTTTCAGAATTCTTTAGTTCTCTGAAGGTGTTTTATCCGTGAATTCAGATATCTTTATTTGACAAAGCCTTTAGGTAAGGTTTCAGTTTTTATTTTTAAGGTCTATCAAATGTGTGGCAGAGGTCTGGGTTTGTTGTGCCCACCAATCGTAAACTTCAACAGTAAAAAATGTTCTGTGTCTCACTGTACTATACTTTAATTGTATAACTAATTTCAGTCCCTCCTTGATCTTCTGACTGCCATTATCATGAGGAAAACTTCTTTTGCCAATACTACTTGAAGTTACATACTTTATTGGGCAAAACGTGAAAAGGGTAATATGAGATGATGATGAAACTCTCTGGAATCAAATAAGGCACCCAAGGCTTTTTTAAAATGCTCATCAGTTGAGTAAAGGGTGTTTTGTTCTTATAAGCTTATATTGAATCCATTTCAGGTTCTTTTTCCATGGCAAGATTTTTTTGAAGGTTTTCAGTACAAATTTACTGAAAATGTTGGGGACAATAATGTAACGACCAGAAAAAAACCAACACCTACACCCCCCAGCGTGGGTATTTCAAAGTATTGACAAATTTGGAGATCACTTTTTCACATGGACTGTGTGGAAGAAAAGTTTCTCCCACAGAATTAATATACTGTCCTAAGGTGCTCAGTTTGGATTGTCCACTGCCATAGTTTTCAAGTGCTGACAAATATTCAAGGAACAGAAAAATGGAAGATGCATTAGGAGGCTGTGATTCTGTTTCGCCTGGGAGGGTTTTAAACAGGTTGGAGAAGTGGTGTTTTTCTTACTTAGTTGAGCAGTTTCTCTTGTATGCCATTCATGGCTAGAAATGCATCTGTGTGAAGGGATTTCTCTCTCTTCTATTCCCATGCAAATTCCTTCGGTGTGAGACAGAAAATGAAGAGATTTTACTGTAAATGCCCGATGTGGTTTTTGTTATAAATGCATCTTGGCAGTGTCTTGTGCCCAATGTGTTTACCCTCCTGATGTACAGAAGGTTATGCACCAAGAAGGTTTTAGTTGCTCCGTCTCCCAAGAATTCCCTCCTGTGGCAAACAACAGTGTGGCTCTGATAGGAAAAACTATTTCTTAAATTGTTTTGCAGGATTCTGGATTTAATGACTTCATGTCTTCAGTTACTGTATGAACAACATGAAATGAAATTCATGCTTATCTAGTGCTGTAGTTTGTTTTGGTTTTTTTTCTTCTTTTTTTTTCTTTAGATTTCTTGCTAATTGATGGGAAAGGATAATCCTGCAGTAATTTTAAATTTCTCTGTTCCCAGCTTGAACAAATTCTGCCACACTAAGTGTATCTTATCTTAGAAGAACCAATGTTTGGCCTAATCTCACATAGAAACTGGAGACTTGACTCTGTAAGATAGACTTAGGAAGGTGTATGTCAAGCTAAGTGTATTTTGCATTCTCTCTTTCCAGGTTACTTATAATTTCCAAACTTGTAGGATCATAGCTCTGTTTCCATTGCAGTGTCACTTCTGCAGCTGGATGTGCCGGATCCCTCTTGCAGATGTTTTCATCCCTTGTTTAGGATCTCATTGGTGCTTTAAAAGGAAGAGGTACCACTCTTTCAGAACTGAAAAGGGGGTGAGATGAATTCACAGCTTGATTTCCCTTATTTTTCTCCGGCTAATTGCCCTAGCTCTGGTAAGGTCAGCTGTACCCAAGTTAACCCTGGATATGCCACATCTACAGTTGCGCTGCACTCACCTCTCTAGCTTTAGGAGGTGAGGGTATGTTTTATTTCGTTGCTTTGCAAAAGTTTGAGCTTAGCCAGGAGCTATTTCCTAGCAAGTTGTGGAGAATCTGTTCTTTTTATTTAGGTAGAGGGGCTTTTGGAACTTTGTGAATCAACAGTTGCAAGCTGGCTGCTTTAGTGATGTAGCATGTAAAACCTTTTGATTGGTGTTCAAACTTTCAACCCTGAAAGATCTGACTCGAGATGGGAGCGTTTCTAGGATTTTTGTACGTTTAGGATGCCAGACATAAACCAGGCTTTTGTTATAATGGAGATTACCCCACAATTTTGTTGTTTTCATTGATGTTAAGTGGATCTTTGATTTTAAATATTATATCATTAATACTGGCTGGTGCAACAACCTCGTAAACTACTGGTCAGGTGACTCGGGTTCAGTTTTGAAGGACAATTTTCAGACTCCTGTGGTGGTCTTTGTATTAAAAGCTGTTTTCCATCCAAAAGGCAGGCCTGTATTTTACATGCTTTTTAGCTGTTAGTTGGTTGATGCACTGACTTTGGTAGCAGGGATGATAAACTCTAGTGCTTGCTTTGCTGAGTTAGTACTTCTCAAGTGAGGTAGAGGAATAGGTTGTGGTGCAGGGGCCGGGTGGCATCCACCGGTCCAGGTAGGGAAAATGCATCTTTGGATGTAAGCTTGTGGGACTGATGGAGGGGTCTTTAAACCAGAATCCGTGGGGGAAGGGGATATGAACAGGATTGTTGAAGAGAAGCCAAGGGTTGATGTAGCATTTTGACAGCAGGTGAAAAGAGGCGATTATCCCGCTGTATGAGGCATCGGTGTATCCTCCCTGTGAGTTCTGGGTGCAGTTCTGGGTTCCACGATTTAAGAAGGATGTGAAGGCTGTGGAATGCATCCAGAGGAGGACAACTAAGCTAGCAAAAAGCCTGGAAGGAATGTCCTATGAGGAACAGCTAAGGACTTTGGGTTTGTCTATTTTGGAGAAAAGGAGGCTGAGAGGCAACCTCATTGCTCTCTACAGCTTCTCGAGTGGTGGGAAGTGGAGAGGGAAGTGCTGATGTCTTCTCCTGGGTGTGCAGGACAGGATGCTTGGTAACGATTCAAAGCTGCGCCGGGGCAGGAGGTTCAGGCTGGACATCAGGAAGCGTTTCTTTACTGAGAGTGGTCAAACACTGAAACAGGCTTTCTAGAGAGGTGGTTGATGTCCCACCCTTGTCAGTGTTTAAGAAGCATCTGGATGTGCCCTTAATAACACATGAACTTGGTCAACCCTGAACAGGTCAGGCAGCTGGACTGGAGGATCATTGTAGGTCCCTTCCACCTTATCTACTCTATTAGCAGAAGTCACCTGTGCTCTTCTCTCACCACCTCGTTTTGCCGGACCAAAGTGCGAGTAATAGAAATGCACTTGAAGGCAGCCTCTACAGAAAAAGATTTATGGAGACAGACACATACGATTATATATTTATATTATACAATCATCCTGAAAACTCATAGCCCTGAGGCAGATCTCCTGAGGAGCAGCGGGAGACCCGTAATTGCAGAACAGGTGCTGTATCCCTCTGGCTTCCCTCTCGCATCTCCCCTCTGGCACTCCCTCCCACCCGACCTTGCGTCCCACTCTCTCTCGCTTCCCCCTCCCTCTCTCTCTCGTGCATCTCTCTCTTCCTGTCTTGCACATCCCTCTTGAATCCCTCACATCCTCCCTCTCTCTTGTATCCCCCATGCATCCCTCTCTTCTTGTCTTGTGCATCTCTCCCCTCCCTCCCTCTACTGCGTCCCCCTCCCTCCCTCTGCCGTGTCCCCCTCCCTCCCTCTGCCACGTCTCCCTCCTTCCCTCCATGTCCCCATTAACAGACTGGACAGGAGGAAAAAATTTTTCATGGAGAGGGTCATTGGGCACTGGCAGAGGCTGCCCAGGGAGGTGGTTGAGTCACCTTCCCTGGAGGTGTTTAAGGGACGGATGGATGAGGTGCTAAGGCGCGTGGTTTAGGGATTGTTACAAATAGTTGGACTGGATGATCCAGTGGGTCCTTTCCAACCTAGTGATTCTATGAATCTATCATTCTATTTCTTCTTGCGGGGATGGAGCTAGTTGCTGAGCGTTGGGGTGTACCCCACTTCAGCTGGGTTTGTGGAAGACAACCTCATCTGCTAAGTTAAAGATGACCCCGAGCCAGTGGTGTTCCGCCTGTGCTGCCAGGGGGTGTGGGTGGAGCTGGAGGGCAGCCCCACAAAGGTGCACTTCAACAGGGTGCTTCTCCACAGGTCAGTCATCCTGCGGCTGTTCATGCTACGGCTCCCGGCATCCCGCACTCACGGAGCTCCCGGCATCGCATCCCTGTGGGACCGGGCAGCACCCGCAGCTCCCCCCCTGTCCCCAGGGACCCTACACCCACCGCCCCACGGCACCCCCTCCCCAGCACCCTCCCACGCTCTGCAGGTCACCCTGCCAGCGGCAGCAGTCGCACCAGGGCAACGTTGGCTCTGCTTTACTTGGCGTAGAGTCTCCTGGGAAAACACGGGGGAAAAGCCCTGTGGGACGCCAAGCAAAGCCCCGGGCGTGGCTGGTTCCGAGCCCTAAATAGCAGCACCTACAGCTGCAAAGCCTTCTGCCCTGATCCTGGCACCCGCCCTGCCCAAGGCTGTGCTGTCCTCCAGGGCATCGCTCAGGACTCTGCGTCTTTAGGGTTCTTGTTCCGGGAGTTGCTTTCCTTTTCTTGCAGCACGAACGGGAGCAGAAGCTTTCCTGGCTGCTCTGATGGCATCACCACAGCTCTGATGGTCACATCAGAGCTCGCTCCCTGTTGCTGACAGCTTTGCTGCGGAGGACTCCTCCCTCCAACAGCTCACGAACCCCACTGGTTCCCGGGGCCATCCCCTCTGTAAGCAGCACCTCCTCTGTGCACAGGGACCCCCTGGCTCTGGGGTGGCCGTGCCAACACCCACAGCCCTCTCCAGCCTGGGGAACGCAGAGCGAGTGGAAACCTCAGCCCTGCAAGTGCCTCCTGTGTCCATAGCAAACACAAGGTTAAGAGAGAGAGCTTGGCTTGGAACAAACAACAATGGAACTTTACTTAACCTAAAATAAAACAAAAGCCTAATTTTTTTCTTCTTCATCATCTTCTCCTTCATTATCCTTCATCTCCTTTCTCATCGTCTTCATATCCTTCATGATCTTCTCCTTCATCTTCTGCATATACTTCACCCTCTTCTTCATCTCTCATCCATTCTTGGTCCCTGCACCACACTCCTGTGATGCCTGGAAGGGAAGCAGGAGGCACGGCCGTTTGGATAACGAGCAGCACCTCATCCAACAGAGCCGGGGGTCCCGAGCTGGCTCAGCGGCAGCAGCAGGTTGGGGTTCATCCTGATGGGCATTTGATTTGCTCACAGCTCTGGGACACGCTGGGGAGAGCAAGGACTCTGCTAGCAGCGCTAAGCCCTGCCTGGGATTAGGGTTAGAGAAGGGTTGCCTAGGAAATTCCTCCCTTCCCAAAGCGGATGGGCACTCAGGGCAGGTGCGTGGTGGCTGTTGTGTCACCAGGACAAGGGGACCGGGTGCTGTGTTCCTGCAGCAGGGCCCCCAGCCCCATCCTGGCTGAGGGCAGTTGGTGAGGAGCACTTGCCTGTCCTGGTGCTGGTGGGTATACCCACATGTACTCCTCTTCGTCATCCTCCTCCTCCTGCTCCTCCTCTTCCTCCACCTCCTCCATCCATATCCCTCTTCAGATCTATCTCCATTGGCTCCCCCATATCCATCTCCACATCTATCTCCATTGGTTCCTCCACATCCATATCCGTCTTCAGATCTACCTCCATCGGCTCCTCCTCATCCAAGTCCTTCCTCTCACCAGCCTTTGCAGCAGTCCCCTTGCCAGCCTCCCGCATGAGATTAAACAGCCTGAGCGAAAGCCAAGCAGAAAAGTGCATTGGTCCTACCCTGGCCAGACAAGGGGACCTGTGGGACGCGGGTCTCGGCACCGCTGCCCCCTCGAGCTTTCTGGGGAAAATCATGGGGCAATAGGGCTCCAGGGCACGTCCCCAGCCAGGAGCCGGCTGGAGGCTGAGCGGCTCCTTTGATGCCAGAACCCACCAGAAACCACGCAGCAGGGCCTTCAGCTGGACAATCCTGCGCTTCTTTTGCTTCAGCATTTGGGAGGCTGGCAAGGTCTTGCGGATCTGTCAGAGCAGAGAGCACAGGAGTGAGCAGCCCTGCTCCCTGCCCCGAGGGGCCTTGGGCACACACCCTGTCCCCCCACCCGCCTCAGCACCCAGAAGCTCCTTACTCTCCTCGGGCAGCTTTTGGTCTCCATTCCAAAGGGTAGTAGTAGGGGAGAAGGGCAGGGATGGAAGCAGGGAAGAAGGGGTGGGATGGAAGCAGGGGAGAAGGGCTGGGATGGGAGCAAGGGGGAAGAGAAGGCTGGGAGTAGGGGAGAAGGGGTATGGCAGGAGTAGGGCAGTAGGGATGCTTTGGGAGCAGAGGAGAAGGGCTGTGTCAGGTGGAGGGCGGTTGGGCTGTGTCAGGATCAGGGCAGAAGGGCTGTGTTGGGAGCAGAGAAGGGCTGAGTCGAGAGGAAGGCAGGAGACGTCTCAACAGCAGGGCAGAACCACTGCGTTGTGCTCGTTGCCCGGCGCTGGCAGGTCCACTGGAACACTGCCTGTGACATCACAACTCTGTTACATGGGAGCTCTGGGGCCAAGTGCACTGTGGGTAATGGGGACAACCCCCCTTATTGGTGGCTATGGGTATATTAAGAGGCAGCCCTTAAAAAAATCGCTCTGCTGGGACCGGCGATGCCCTCTGCATTGGCTCTGAAGCTGGTGGGACCCTTTGACGCCGGGCAGCGCGGGTCCAGGGGAGCAGCTCTTGCCCTCGGGTGCAGCATCAGGAATTCCCAGGGCCTGTCCAGGAGCCTCCCAGCGCTGCCCAAGGGTGCTCGGACAGACCTCAAGGGAGACGCAGGCTCCTTCTTTCAGGGAGCGGCAGACTCCAAGGGGGGGTTCCAGGTAAAGATCCTTCCAGCTCTGTGTAGGAAGTCTTTCAGTATTTTAAAAAAAGAAAGCAATTTAAACCCAGAGGAAATCACGTCAGCAGCTCTTCAGCCATAGAGATGGAAGCATTTGAACAGTACTGTTTTATCAAGCGTCAGTCAGTGACACCTTCATTTCTGACAACATTAAAGCCCCTGACTGGTCAAGCCACGCAACGACGGGATGAAATAAAAATGTGGATGAAGTGTACAAATGTTCAATTGATACCGGGTATTAAAATAAAGGTAATCCCGCCCCCCAAAGGGAGATGACGTCCCTTGGGGGCTGGAGGCCACGCCCCTGCTGCTGGGAAGCCACGCCCACGGCAGGGAAGGGCCAGGAAGCCCCGCCCCCACGTGACAGGGTCAAGGAGGTCACAGCCCAGAGGGGAGGGAGGCCCCGCCCCGTGGTGCAGGAAGCCACGCCCTCCCAGGGGCAGGAGCCTGCGCCCCAGTGTGCTGCAAGGCCACGCCCCTGGGACAGGAAGTAACGCCCCAGGGGTGAAAGCCACGCCTTCTGGGAGCAGTAGCCATGCCCCCACAGCACTGGAAGCCCCTCCCCCATGGAAAGCCACGCCCTCCCAGCTGCTGGAAGTCTGCCCCCCCCGAGGTACAGGAAGCCACGCCCCTCGGGTGCTGAAGGCCACGCCCCCTCTCTGGAGGCCCTCTCCAGAGGGAGACAATTGACAGGAATGAGGTGCAGTACTTTCTGATGGAGCAATCAGTGAAATGCAAGAAAACAAGAGGGCAGTGTTTCTTTCCCCCAATACCAATGGGAGGAAGTGCTTTGGGATGTTTGGGTTTTGCTGTCGGAGCTGAGTTTCTGCACAGCCAACGCTGCTGTTTCCCGAAGAGCTCCTCCATAGGATGCGACTGCCCCAAAGTGCTTCGCTTTCACCCAAGAAACAGCATTTGCTGCGCCTGCAGTCACTGCAGTGAGTGTCCTGTGCTCCTTCCCTGGAGGCATTTTTTCAGTCTCTTTTGGTTTGTTTGGTTTCTCTGACACTCCATCTTCCCATTAACCATTATTTGTTTTTAGGGTTTTTTTTGCTCAGTATCAATTGAGAAGGGAATGGATCGGGAGGTGGGGTGTTGGGCGTTTTTTCTCTGCAGAGGTGGGTGGTTTGGGGATTCGGTTTGTTTGTTTTATAAATAAAGACCTGCACACAAGGGGCACTGCACCCTGACAGGCACTGTCTTTGCTTTTGTTAATGGGTGAGGAGGAAAGGAAAAAAAAGGCTAAAGTGTTTCCTGCTGTCTTCTGTGCCTCTTGCTGCTCTCGGTGCCTTTGGAAGTCATTTTCTGCGTGAAGGTATACAATCCCCTGTATTAGAAGACTTGACTTGATGACTTGAATGCTGCTTCAGAACTGAAACCAAGATGTTCACTCGTTGCACTGATCCTCTGGGAGCCGTGTGCACCGTATCCCCCAGAAGAAGCAAGCCGGGCCTTCTGTCCCCAAGCTGAAACCCACTATATAAAGTACATTGTTAGCATAAGTTACAGAGACATAAGTAGGACTACCATTTTAAGAAAACACATAAACTATAGCCGGTGTAAGGTCAGCCGCAGCAAAAATACTGTAAGAACACCTGGAAGATAGTAGTCTTTTAAGCAAATTATGGTATCGCCTGTGATGTGATGCAATCACACCATCAGCTGTGTGCACAACTGAATTGTTTCTGTGTACTTTGTGTTAAAAATGTATTACACAGTCAGCAGTACCCCTAGTATGTTTTAGAAATACGTTCATGATGCAAAATAAATGATTAAACTGTCTAATGAACTTATGAGCAAATCTGTGGCAAAATTTCAGCTTTGTGCAGCACAGAATGAGTGCAATCAGCGTTTTTAACTTATGCGTTCCTTGTGCAATTTCCCTGAGTAAGAGTAAGTTCCCTGAGAACTGAGTAAGAATTCTACATGTGAAGTTCCAATAAAATGGATGGCTCTCCTCATGTAAAATTACATAATACTGAATCAGGCATAGTTGTGTGCTTTTAGGGTTTTTTTTGTTGTTTTATTTTTTTTTGATGGTTACATGTATATGTTTACATATACATTTCAGTCCTATGTATATGTCTAGTTACTTAGAAATGAATTATAGGATTATTGTCCTTTCTGTGCAAAATGAAATTTTCCCACCCAATCCCCATTTTTGTTTAGTTATGCTGTTTTATTCCTTAATGTATTTGGATTTACAGACGTGCTCAGAGAAAAAGTGAAGCCTTAAGCTTTAGCAATTCAATTAGCAACAGTTATTGGATTGTCTGGTTTCGGCAGCATGAAGAAAAGTTTCAAGTAACCTCAAGTGAGCGGACCAAAGGTAAAATTATCAAAGGCTGCTTCTTTCAAAGTGAGTTAGGATCTCCAAGGAACACAGAGGGCAGCCTGAATAATTTGCATTGAAAATCCTCTTTGAAATTCCTGAGGTTTGCTGAATTACCATGCTGAGCTTACAGTCCTTCATGACCAGCTGAAGAAGAAAGTGCTCCTGTTTATGTAGTCAGGGAGGGCAGGGGCTTTCATGGATCGTTCTCATCTTTGTTATTGCAGAGGTGTGCTCTGTTTGGATCCAAGAGCTTCTGTGTGATGTTTTTTGGGACAGAGCTGTAGACACGCTTCTGTCCTCCTGCCTACATTTAAGCAGACCATAACATATTTTTGGCTTGTTTGTTGTGAGCAGTCTTTGGCCCCTAATACTTTTTCATAAACTTGTGTGACAAATGTCACTGATAGTTATGGTTAAGAAATAAGTCACTGTTCATAAAAACTTGTCAAAATATATGCACATCAGTGAAGACAGTGGCGTTGCAGCAGGTCTGTTAGAGAGAGAAAAAAAGTTATCCGGTTTTTATCTATGATTTGGAACGTGACTTTGTCATGCGTAATGGTAATAGCGATGAAAGACATCACTTGAAAACACTGAGATAGAAAGGTTAAATGAGGAAATATTCCCCTTACTTCTGTCAAACGCCTTTTGTTTTCAGAGATGAAGGTATATATATACATTAATCTAATTTGTGTGGCAGTGCAAGCAAAAATTGAATTGGCCCATGTATTTCTTAAGCTTGTAAAATATAATTGACTTCTGCATATCTGTTTCTTAAATACTTATATCTGATTATTCTCTTTCTGTAGGGCTGAATGCCAAACCTCCTGAAAGCCAAAGCAGATTTTTCAGTGGACCCTGAGATGAAGGTATAGGTAAAATTCCTGTTTAAAGAAAAGTTTCTTCCACAGAATTAATATACTGTGCTAAGGTGCTCTGTTTGGATTGTCCACTACCATAGTTTTCAGGTGCTGACAAATACTGAAGGAACAGAAAAATGGAAGATGCATTAGGAGGCTGTGATTCTATTTTGCCTGAGAGGGTTTCAAACAAGTTGGAGACGTGGTGTTTTTCTTACTTAGTTGAGCAGTTTCTCTTGTATGCCATTCATGGCTAGAAATGCATCTGTGTGAAGGGATTTCTCTTTCTTCTATTCCCATGCAAAGTCCTTTGGTGTGAGACAGAAAATGAAGAGATTTTACTGTAAATGCCCCACATGTGATTTTTGTAAGAAATGCATCTTGGCAGTGTCTTGTGCCCAATGTGTTTACCCTCCTGATGTACAGAAGGTTATGCACCAAGAAGGTTTTAGTTGCTCCGTCTCCCAAGAATTCCCTCCTGTGGCAAACAACAGTGTGGCTCTGATAGGAAAAACTATTTCTTAAATTGTTTTGCAGGATTCTGGATTTAATGACTTCATGTCTTCAGTTACTGTATGAACAACATGAAATGAAATTCATGCTTATCTAGTGCTGTAATTTGTTTGGGGTTTTTTCCACTTTGTTTTTGCTTTAGATTTCTTGCTAATTGATGGGAAAGGATAATCCTGCAGTAATTTTAAATTTCTCTGTTCCCAGCTTGAACAAATTCTGCCAGACTAAGTGTATCTTATCTCAGAAGAACCAATGTTTGGCCTAATCTCACATAGAAACTGGAGACTTGACTCTGTAAGATAGACTTAGGAAAGTGTATGTCAAGCTAAGTGTATTTTGCATTCTGTCTTTCCAGGTTACTTCTAATTTCCAAACTTGTAGGATCATAGCTCTGTTTCCATTGCAGTGTCACTTCTGCAGCTGGATGTGCCGGATCCCTCTTGCAGATGTTTTCATCCCTTGTTTAGGATCTCATTGGTGCTTTAAAAGGAAGAGGTACCACTCTTTCAGAACTGAAAAGGGGGTGAGATGAATTCACAGCTTGATTTCCCTTATTTTTCTCGGGCTAATTGCCTGAGAAGCTCTGGTAAGGTCAGCTGTACCCAGGTTAACCCTGGATATGCCACATCTACAGTTGCGCTGCACTCGCCTCTCTAGCTTTAGGAGGTGAGGGTATATTTTATTTCCTTGCTTTGCAAAAGTTTGAGCTTAGCCAGGAGCTATTTCCTAGCAAGTTGTGGAGAATCTCTTCTTTTTATTTAGGAAGAGGGGGCTTTTGGAACTTTGTGAATCAACAGTTGCAAGCTGGCTGCTTTAGTGATGTAGCGTGTAAAACCTTCTGATTGGTGTTCAAACTTTCAACCCTGAAAGATCTGACTCGAGATGGGAGCGTTTCTAGGTTTTTTGTATGTTTAGGACACCAGACATAAACCAGGCTTTTGTTATAATGGAGATTACCCCACAGTTGTGTTGGTTTCATTGATGTTAAGTAGATCTTTTATTTTAAATATTATATCATTAATACTGGCTGGTGCAACAACCTCGTAAACTACTGGTCAGGTGACTCAGGTTCGGTTTTGAAGGACAATTTTCAGACTCCTGTGGTGGTCTTTGTATTAAAAGCATGTTTTCCATCCAAAAGGCAGGCCTGTATTTTACATGCTTTTTAGCTGTTAGTTGGTTGATGCACTGACTTTGGTACCAGGGATGATAAACTCTAGTGCTTGCTTTGCTGAGTTAGTACTTCTCAAGTGAGGTAGAGGAATAGGTTGTGGTGCAGGGGCCGGGTGGCATCCACCGGTCCTGATAGGGAAAACGCATCTTTGGGTGTAAGCTTGTGGGACTGATGGAGGGGTCTTTAAACCACAATCCGTGGGGGAAGGGGATATGAACAGGATTGTTGAAGCAGAAGCCAAGGGTTGATGTTGACAGCAGGTGAAAAGAGGCGATTATCCCGCTGTATGAGGCATCGGTGTAGCCTCACCGTGAGTTCTGGGTGCAGTTCTGGGTTCCACGATTTAAAAAGGATGTGAAGGTCCTGGAATGCATCCAGAGGAGGATCAACAAAGCTAGCGAAAGGCCTGGAAGGAATGTCCTACGAGGAACAGCTAAGGACTTTGGGTTTGTCTAATTTGGAGAAAAAGAGGCTGAGGGGTAACCTCATTGCTCTCTACAGCTTCTCAAGCGGTGGGAAGTGGAGAGGGAAGTGCTGATGTCTTCTCCTAGATGTGCAGGATAGGATGCTTGGGGACAATTCAAAGCTGTGCCAGGGCAGGAGGTTCAGGCTGGACATCAGGAAGCAGTTTCTTTACTGAGTGTTGTCCAAAGTGTGAGTAAAAGAAATGCACTTGAAGGCAGCCTGTACAGATACAGATTTACGGAGACAGACACGGATACCAGCGTCCATGCAATCTAACCAAACTCTGGGATCCTCAGGGGGCCAACATACGATTATATATTTATATTATACAATCTTCCTGAAAACTTGTAGCCCTGAGGCAGATCTCCCGATGAGCAGTGGGAGACCCATGCTTGCAGCACAGGAGCTGTATCCCTCTGGCTTCCCTCTTGCATCTCTCTTCTGGTGCTCCCCCCTCCACCCGACCTTGCATCCCACTATCTCTCACATCCCCATCCCTCTCTCTCGCACGCATCCCTCTCTCCCTGTCTTGCGCATCACTCTTGAATCCCTTGCATCCCTCCCCGGCATCTTTTTCCCGCATCCGCCTCCATCCCTCCTCCATGTTCCCATTAACAGACTGGACAGGAGGAAAAAATGTTTCGTGGAAAGGGTCATTGGGCACTGGCAGAGACTGCCCAGGGAGGTGGTTGAGTCACCTTCCCTGGAGGTCTTTAATGGTCGGGTGGGTGAGGTGCTGAGGGGCGTGGTTTGGGGATTGTTAGGAATGGTTGGACTCAATGATCCAGTGGGTCCTTTCCAACCTAGTGATTCTATGAATCTATCATTCTATTTCTTCTTGCAGGGATGGAGCTAGGAGCTGAGTGTTGGGCCACTCCCCATTTCAGCTGGGTTTGTGGAAAACAACCTCGTCTGCTATGTTAAAGATAACCCCGAGCTGGTGGTTTTCCACCTGTGCTGCCAGGGGTGTGGGTGGAGCTGCAGGTCAGCCCCACAAAGGTGCACTTCAACAGGGTGCTTCTCCACAGGTCAGTCATCCTGCGGCTGTTCTTCTGGACAGCAACACTGTCAGTGGGGTCCCCTTCAGCTTCTCTTAGAATCATAGAATCATCAGGTTGGAAAAGACCTCTTGGATCATCGAGTCCAACCATTCCTATCTGCCACTATATCATTTCCCTGAGCACCTCGTCTACCTGTCCTTTAAACCCCTCCAGGGATGGGGACTCCACCCCCTCCCTGGGCAGCCTCTGCCAGGGCCCAGTGACCCTTTCTGTGAAAATTTTTTTCCTGATGTCCAGTCTGAATCTCCCCTGGTGGAGCTTGAGGCCATTCCCCTTGTCCTGTCCTCTGTCACTTGGGAGAAGAGGCCAGCACCGTCCTCACTCCAACCTCCTTTCAGGTATTTGTAGAGAGCAATAAGGTCTCCCCTCAGCCTCCTCTTCTCCAGGCTAAACACTCCCAGGTACCTCAGCGGCTCCTCCTAAGACTTGTTCTCCAGCCCCTTCCCCAGCTTTGTTGCTCTCCTCTGGACACGCTCCAGAGCCTCAACATCCTTCTTGTGGTGAGAGGCACAGAACTGAACACAGGATTCAAGGTCTGGCCTCACCAGTGCTGAGTGCAGGGACAGAATCACCTCCCTGGACCTGCTGGTCACCCGTTTCTGATCCAAGCCAAGATGCCATTGGCCGCCTTGGCCACCCGGGCCACTGCTGGCTCATGTTCAGTTGGCTGCTTCTTGCTGGCTGTGTGGCTGCTGAGATCAGAGGCTGGGCTAACATCCCTCTTTCTCCCAGCAGTTCCCATTCTTTTGCACACTGTTTTTTTTTTTCTGGCTTGGAGATCCCATGACAGCCACAAGCTCTGTAGTCCCCAGCAATGCTGTGTGATGAGCATCTTGATGCATTTGTGTCTTCTCTGCTGGATCAGAGAACAGCCCAGTTGCTCCTACTGATCTCCTTTATTTTTGATACGCTTTTAGCCCAGGACCTCACCTTTGAGACTTGTGACACAGAGAGAATATTCAGCTGTGGTTTGAGAGGGGTGGATAGGACTGCTTCAAGTTTCATCCAGTTGCAAGGCTGGTATGACTGTGGAGCAGCTGGTTCTGAGTGTTTCCCTGTCTCTGCAGGATGGAGAGCAAACCCCTTGTCCTGAAAAACTGCACCCAATTGCCTGTGGCCTCGTGGAAATGTGGGTTGGAAAACCTCGGTGAGGGCTTCTCTGTGTCACAACGTATGGGCATTGTTGGTCCCCGCACAGATTTTAACGTGCATCTCTATTTCAAGGCCACAGAGGCTGTCAGAATTGAGAAAACATTTTGACTGGAGGTAAGAGGGACTCGGAGTGAGCAGCCCTGTGCTCTTAGGATGGATACTGTGTTTGAAAGGCACCCTGCAAAGGGGCCAAAAGGGTGAGCCTTCCTGAGAGGCCTCTCTACCTGTGTTGCCAGGTGCCAGGCCCGTAGCAGCAAGGGACTCGCAATGCAGGGTAACATCAGCCCATGAGATAAACAGAGTAGGAAGGTCTGGGAATCAACAAATGCTTGTCAAGCAGGGAAAGCCGTGGTGCAAGCAGGTGACAGAGACAAGGACTCATATATTGTCTACCAAAAGGATTGAGGACAGTGGTGTAAGCAGTGTTTGTTTCTTGCTGCTTCAGGTTTCAGATGCAGAAAATCTCCTGGGCACTCTTCAGGTTGAAACTATCCAAGTCCTTGTAGGGATGTGTGAGGTTTCTCTGGACATCAGCATTTCTAAAGGTCAGTGGAAGTCTCTAAACCAAAGTAATCGAGGTGTGTTGCATTGCCTTGACAGATGAACAGCCAAAGCACTTGGGATGGGATGAGATAGCATGCAAGCGTGGCACGGATACGTAACGTGTATCCTGCAGGCTACCAGGAGTGACACAACTGTCAGGGCACAAAACCAGCCTTGAGTCTCGCACCTCCAAACTTGGAAGTGTGCAACTCCATGTGCAGACTGATGTGGGGGCTTTGAAATGACAGTGACGTAAACAAGCAGTTGGCAGTTTGATGCTGGTTTATGAGAAGCTTGAAATGAGCCAGCAATGTGTTCTTGCAGCCCTTTAGTTGTGGCTGCCCCATCCCTGGAGGTGTTCAAGGCCAGGTTGGATGAGCCTTGGGCAGCCTGATCCAGTGGGAGGTGTCCCTTCCCATGGCAGGGGTTGGAACTCAATGATTTTAACGTCTCTTCCAAACTAAACTCTTCTATGATTCTGTGATCCCTCTCGACATGGCGCCTCTCCAGCCACTCCTCTCCCACTTTATTCTCATGAACAGTGTGAGCCCTTCCAGACGCAGAAGCCAGCATTTACTTCTCTTCCATTTCATGCCAGCCATGGTTGAAATGGCAGAGCAGGGGCTGTTCCACAGCAGAGGGCACGGGCGTTTCTGCATGGGGGAAGTTGCCCGAGGGAAGAACTTGAGCTCTGGGGCACTTTGATGTCCAGCGCTGCAGCCTTGCCCATCCTTCCCTGGGGACAGCCCCATCCCTGGGGACACCCTCAATTCTTTGGGACAGACCCCATTCCTGGAGATAGCCCCAGTCCTTCAGGAAAGACCCTATCCCTGGATGCTCTCCACTGCCCCTCATTCCCGCTGATGACTGACAGTGTCCCTCTCACACATCCCTAAATGCCATTTTTCTCCATAGCCTGGAGAAGAGGAGGCTGCAGGGAGACCTCATTGCTCTCTGCAGCTCCCCAAGAGGAGGTTCTGGTGAGGTGGGTGCTGGGCTCTTCTCCCAAGTGACAAGCGATGGGATGAGAGGGAATGGCCTCAAAATGCAGCAGGGGAGGTTTAGACTGAGTACCGGGAGAGATTCCTTCATGGAAAGGGCTGTCACGCACTGGATGGGGCTGCCCAGGGATTTAAAAATGGAGGGATTGAAAAGCCATGCGGATGTTGTGCTCGGGCCATAGTTTAGTGGTGGGCTTGGCAGTGTCAGGGTTACGGCTGGACTTGATCGGAAAGGTCTTCTCAATCTTAAGTGGTTCTGTGATTCGATGATTGCCTGAGGAAAGGGCTGGTGCTGCACCGTGGCCCTGCGAGAGAAACCCAAATCCATATGCTGAGCTGGGGCACCAGTTTCTGGTAGTTGCAATCTCCATTTCTGTAAGACAACAGGTCTTTTTAGAACTTGTGCTGTCTTCCACCTCCTGTCGCCAGGAGACGCGTGCCAGACGGTGAGGTCACAGTTGAGCCCAGGGCACTTGTGGAGCTGCTGCCCAGGCATCAGACGCCACAGCCCTTCAGCCCGCTGACAGGCAGGACGCAGTCTTGCTGCTCAGGGAAAGGGACGAGGCTCCAAGCTGCGAGGCAGCTCAGCCATGAGAAATAACATGGAGTCGCCTTCTTCAGACTCCTCCTCCGACACGGAGGAGCCTGGTTGGGTGCCTTCATCTTCTCCCAACCACGTAGGACACGATACGGCAGCACCCGGGGATGCTGCCAGCGCTCCTCTCTCTGGAGAGAACTTTCAAGGTAGGCCTGAGGAGTGCAGCGTGCCCAGCCTTCGTTATCCTTTCCGGGAGGACAGCTGTGCTAAACCCAGCCCCTCTTCAGCCCACAGGTTCCTCAATACCCTCTGGAATATCGTCAGCAGCCATCGCTTCCAGTCAATCTGGTGGGGTGATAACAGAAACTGCATTGTGATCGCAGAGAATCTGTTCCGTGAGGAAGTGCTGGGGAGGAACATCTTTGCAACAGAGTCCATGGAAGTCTTCATCCTCCAACTGAACCTCCATGGATTCCACACAATGGAAGGAGATTTTCCCATCTCTATCTCTGTTGAGGAGCTGCAAGCCATAGCAGCAGCAGGATCTTCTCTGGGCAGGGTAAGCGAGATCCTCCCCCGTGAGAGAACCCTCAAGACCTTTGGTGGGGAGAGGGTCACGTTCAGGTAGAAGAAACCTTTGCCAGGCAGGGAGCGAGAATGGGGGTGGGAGCACATGGCCTGTATTTGTCTCAGGGTCAGGAATTCCAAGTGCAGGATTTTGGAGGAGCAGAAGTACTGACCAAAGGGATTTGGTTACGGCTGTGAAAGGCAAGCACAGTGCCGTCGCTTGGGGCTCTTTTTGTGCTCGCTCTCTATCCGGCTACACCAAAAGTTCCCATCTTGTGGCATCTGCTGTACGCTGACAAGACACACATCAGCATCACATTATGTCTGACAGGTGCATTCCACACTGAGGGGGCTGAAAACCACTGGTATTTGGGGTTCTCCATCATTTTTCAGGCTTGGAAAACCATATGTGTCTTTGCTGCCACCTACTGAGCACCCTGCCGTGCTCACTACTGACAAAAGCTCCATCCCAACATTTTATTCAGTCTAAGTGGAGATTTCACAGCCCACCAAGAGCCCTTTGTCATAGTCATGTGTGTCTTTGCCGAGGCAAAGGCTTGACTAGAGAATCTCTGTCTTTGTCCTTCTGGAAATGATGGCACTGACTCCTCTCCTTCGCCTTCTGCAGCTGCACTTCTTCCACAGCCCCTTCTTCCAGAGAGATCAGCCTGAGCTCCTCGGGAGGTGGGTGCAAAGCCCTGGGGAAGGAGAGCGAGCCCCGGCTGCAGCCCCACGCAGCCCCGGGCAGGAGGACGAGCGACCGAGGAAGAGACGAGCTGATGCTCTGGCGGTGGGAGGAGCTGTGGGGGAGAACGACTCCCAAAGATCCGCAGGACTCAGCCCCACAGAGACTGAGCCGTGGGCTGACCCAGATGCGCCGAGCACCAGTGCCGGTCCAGCCCCGGCCAAACGACGCCGCAGCCAGAGCCCTGAGAATGTCTTGGAAGTGGCTCTGGCTCCAGCCATGGCATCACCCCAGCACAGCACACCTCCAGCTCCACAAGGCATTGAGCCCCCTCAACACCAAGCTCAGCGGCCCTGTTCACTTCCTTGGCTGGTCGGCAGGATGAGCCCCCCTCAACCCTCTGCTCTGGAGCCAGCGAGGGATGCCGCTCCTGTGCTACCACACAGCCCATTTGTGGCAGGAGCAGAGGAGGAGGATGAGAACAACTCCCAGAGCCGCGCAGCCCCCAGCCCCACAGCGACTGAGCCATGGGCTGACCCAGACATGCCGAGCACCAGCGCCGGTCCAGTCCCGGGCAGACGGCACTCAAGAGACAGCCCCGAGAACATCCAGGAGGCGGCTCCTGCTCCATCCGCACCTTCACCCCAGCGCCGCACACCTCCTGTCCTGCTGTTCTTCGGGCCCCCTCCACGCCCAGACTGGTGGCCCGGTCCGGCTCCCGACCAGGTCCCAGGGGCCGGGGCCTTTGGGTTCCACCCTCCGGCACCTCTGGCTGCTCCTGTGCCACAGCTGCCGCAGCATCCAGCTCGCGAGTTCCGACACTGCCCAACCTGCTACTGCCCACCAAATGACCCGGCTGCCCGACACGGCGATGGACGTTGAAAGGGGTCAGGATGGAAGCAGCAGCGATCTTGGGCTGCGAGTCTTGTCGTAGATGTAGGAACACGTTAGTCGAAGAATAAGTAATAAAACAGTGTTTGTTGCTGTTAAAAACGCCTCTTTTCACATTGCCTTGTCCTGTCTCTGCAGTCTCACAGTCACTCTCTTGACACCCGGCGTCGCCTTCAGGGTGGGTAGACTCGACATTAGGAAGAATTTCTTCACCATGAGGCTGGTGAGACACTGCAACAGGTTGCCAAGGGAAGTTGTGGCTGCCCCATCCCTGGAGGTGTTCAAGGCCAGGTTGGATGGGGCTTGGGCAGCCTGATCCAGTGGGATCTCCCTGCCCATGGCAGGGGTGGAACTAGATGATCTTGAAGGTCCTCTCCAACCCAAACTGGTCTATGATCTCAACAAGGAAGTCTGTCAGTCCATGGTGTCCCATGGAGATGACGACGACGTAGGTTCATTTGTGTCCTCTATAGAACCGGGCCTGTGTTGTTGCCAACCACCCTGAAAGAGGTGAGAAGGGGAACTGCATCTCCCAGAGGGAGGAAAGCTTGGAGCGAGGAAAAGAGTTGGACATAGAATCTGTGCCTGTGAGGAGAGCGGATGGAGCTCACCTCACGCTGAGATCCCTGGCTCTCAATCTGAACAGCTGCTAGAGTGGATCACATCCAGTTTTGGGGACTGTGAAATTGAACCAGCAGTGCATTTTAGGGGAGAGGTAGATGTGTGGTGGTCTGATGCACTCACAAAAGATGGGGAAGTCTTTGTGCTAAGAGATGCTTACTTTGAAAATAGACATTTAGCCAGACGCAAACTATTGGTCTCTGCTAAAAGCTGAAGCATTGCAGCGTGTGCTGAATTGATGCTCACGTTTTATAACATGTTTTATGGTGGTAATATCTTTTTGTTCAATTCAGTGCCTTCTCCCCAACAAGGGGTTGAATCCCCTGCAGTCTGTCTGTTGTTTTGATTTGGAGAGCAACACGAGTGCTGTTCTGTGTATGCTGACCACCCACCAGCGCGTGGTGGGTGAGCTCTGAGCTGTGTCTGCGCTGACACCAGAGGTTTGGGCTGTGATCTCTATATCACGTGGGCTGTCTCATCGTGAAGCAGCCCAAGGGCTGTGCGGCAGTCATGCACTTGTCTGGAGAAGAAGTCTCATCTCAAGAGACTCTTGCCTTGACTGTCGCTATTGCCAAACAATTCTCTTGAGTGATGGTTCTTGTCCAGTTTCTGAACCATTGGAAGACCTGTAATCCAAACTTCTTCCCCGTCACAACATCAGCAGTCCAAGACATTGCTCGTGAGTTCATGCCCATCTCCCAATTCTGCCAGTGTAGCTGTTGCCCCACCCATGACACCCGGGAAGTACTTCCTCCTCAAATAAGGACAAGGTGCTTTCTGGGGAACTTAATCCTATTTTAGAGGCCTGCTGGATTTATAGGCAGACAGGAAAAAAGTCAGATGCTCTACAGGGTTGAAACAGAGGGGCTGATATCTGGTCATGGTCCCATGGTAATACAAAGTACTGCCCTTGGAGAGTTCCCAAGCAAGCTTTAGTGACTGCAACGGCTCCAGGATTGCCCAGGACAGGGCTTTTGTGGGCAGTACATTCTGGAGGCTCCTGGTAATGCAGTTCCCGGGCAGGGCTCAGGCGAAGGGGAGTTGCCCATCACTGCTCTCTTTGGTCTCTCCCCATTGCTCTCGGCCCACCGAGAGAGGAATGCACAGCCTGGCCCCAGCCAGCCTCGCACACATCCCTGCATCCTGAGCCAACCTGCCCTCCCTGTGGGGATTCCCAAGCCTGCTGTTCCCTGACCCACCACCTCCTCCCTGCATGCACCGGCAGCCGAGCGTCCGCTGCTTTTCTTCCCGGCCTTGGCAGAGCCCAGCGGCTCCTCAGCGCCATTGGACACATGAGGCTTCAGCTGTTCCTGCAGCTCATGCGCAGCTCCACTCGCTGTCCTGTAGCCTGGAGGGCTCTGAAGCCGCTTCGTGTTTCTAAGGGCTTGTACAAGGACGGGTGGGTGCGTGACATCAGCAGAGGGACAGTGTCGGGCACTCACACCGTGTCACCCCCAGAGCTGCCCGCAGGGACAGGGAAGGATGCTCCAGGGGCTGGAGCAGCTCCCAGGCCTCGGGGCACAGCCACCCTTGTGCCACAGAGAGCGTCTGACCGTTGTCACACAGGTGGTGCTTTGTGTTTTCCCCTCAATCCCTCGCCCTGGGACAATGTCCCCAGCCGTACGCTGCCATCCCAGGGGACTTCAGTTGCCGGCACCCGGATAAAGCAGCAGCCCCAGGCCCAGCTCTGTTGCTCGCAGGAGCTGAAGGTGTCGGTTCAGGGCTCACACCGTGCTTTACTGGGCGGGGGGAGGGGAACGCAGAACTTGGGCTCCCACCTCCACACCCCAACATCTCCCCACATTGGAGTGAAAATTACACCAAGAGTAATGGGATTGTTTTAATGCTTCTTTACTGATTCATACACTAAAACTGCTCTCCATAAATATTACTTATCACGTTAAAGTCCAAAGAGGTGCAGAATCCAGCTCTTGTAAGTCCCAGCAGCGTGGGGGAAGCATCCTGTTACAGCATGTGTGGGCTCTGAAGGGTGATTGGCCTCTTACAAGAGGGACGCAAGGCTGCTCCAGTCGCTTACATCTGCTGGTACAGATATATCGCTGACGTCAAACAACTGCTCCACTTTGACAGTATTGCAAAAGGAATCGCTTGTCCCTTCATCAAAGAGATGCTGCAGGAAGGAAGCAGCCGTGGAGCTTTCACCCAAGCTCAGGCCGTTCTGGTTGGACTCAGCGAGGACCTGCTCCAGCCCCTGGGGACAGTCAACGTGCTGCCCATGTACCACCACTTCCAGGTTGTGATTTTTGGGGCTGACAGGAGGTGTGACCTCCAGATCCCCAGAAGTGGAGAACTCCCTGTTTAGGTTGGTGTCAGTGTCCCCTTTCAGGGATCCCAGCTGGGTCTGCTCCTCCTGGGTCAGCAAGGCAGAGCTGGAGAGCCGACGCACCTTGGCCATTTGCTTGGGCAAGGGCTGCTTGCGCTTGAGCCCTGCTTTGACATCCACCTGGATTGTGGTTCTGGTTCTTGATAAATTCTTCAAACTCTTCCAGCAGCTGCTGTGACTCCATGCTGACAGAGAAGACTTTTTTAGAGGCACAGCCCGAAGTGGCCAGGGAGGCGCCACGCTGTGCTTCTTGCTGGGCTTTCTCGGTGGAGGCTGGGTGGATCTGCACTGGGCGCATCCTCTGCTTTTTGAAGGCACCGCTCTTGAGCCGGTCAGCGTACTGCGGGTCAAGCTTCCAAAAGCCACCTCTCCCTGGCTTGCCTTTCTCCCGAGGCACCTTGATGAAACACTTGTTTGAGGAGAGGTTTTGCCGGATGGAGCTCTAAACCAAAAAGAGAAAAAAACAAGGTGTAACCCTTGTCTGCTGGCACAGCACCTGTCTGCGTGGGGAGGCTGCTGGAAAAGCACATTTGCAGCAAGGAGGAAGAGGAGGGTCTTTACACCCATGTGGCCACGGCCCCATTTACAGTGGCAACACGTGGCAGCACCATGGTGGACACCATCATCAGGGCCCTCCTTGCTTCCCCCACTTCATCTGCGCCCACTGTTATTGTTGAGAGGGAAATAGTTTGCTAAAATACAGGCACCGTGTCTCCCTGCAGCCAGGCTGATACAAACCGGATGGGCAAAACTGCAGAGACACAGGGGCTGTCCCATCCCAGCCCTGTGTATCCCCAGAGGTGCCTTCTGGCCCAGAGAAGCTCGGTGTAAAATCACTGCATCCTCATCAGCCACTGCTGCAATGAGGCGGAGGAAAGACAGTGGGGTAGGAAAAGAAAGAAAAGTGCTTATTCACTTACATTTCCTGGCGGGTTAAAGTATTAATCATTCCTCCCTGCAACAACCTCATATACTTCCGGCATCTCTGCAGAGAGGGACTGAAAACTTTCTTCCTTTCTTTTATAAACACATTGAATTCAAAGGGTGGTGATTATCCAGCCATGAGTTTGCAAGAGAAAGTCAACACGCCGGCACACAGCTTCTCCCATAGAGTCCCTCCCACAAGTTTCCCAGCACAGGGGTGGCTGTGGAACCCACGTGGCCCTGAAGAGGGACCGAGGGACAGGAGACCTCCCCTCTGCCCCTGCTTGGAATGCAGCAGCATTCCTGCTCTGAACCTCCCCAACGAGGGAGATGTCCAACAAGTAGCATCTCCCTGCAGACCCTCTCCATCCCTCTCCTACCCCTGGTCCTCAGTACCCACAGTTGCTCAACCTGATGATTTTGTCTCTGCTCAGCCCTGAGGGACTCAGGACCCCACGAGAACTCCAGAAAGGTGAAGTGGGAGACAGAGACACCTTCACCCCAGAGCCAAGAGGAGACACAGGGACCAACAGCCCAGTGGGACCTTCCCACTCCAAAAATGACCCCTGGCCTTCTCTTACATGACGGAGGCTGTGAAAGGCCCTTCCCAGCCAGAAGGCGGAGAGGGGACAGGGCAAGAGGTCTCCAAATGTATTACCTGCCACCCAGGATCAGCTTGACGGAAGTAGCAGAAGTTGTCCATAATCCACTTGTAGATGGCGGAGAGGGTGATGTGGGGCTCCTCGCTGGCTTCCATCGCCATGCAGATGAGGGTGGCGTAGGAGTAGGGCGGCTTGACGAAGGGGTTGTTCTTGTAGTCGATGCCCTCCATCAGCTGAGGGTGCATGGACACAATGTGGTTCTCCATCTTCGAGGTGGAGGAGGAGACGGGCACGCAGGGAGTGTGGGGTGTTTCCACGCACGCTGGGTCAGTTCCCAGGGGTGAGCACGGCACGGCAGAGCTGGGCATGCCCTGACAGGTGTGGGGGTCCGGGCCACTGGGGCAGCAGGAGGAGTTGCCCATGCTGGCGCTGGTGATGGAGAAGTCCAGCAGCCACGTCAGGTTGGGCAGGCTGTCGTCCATGTCGGGCGAGTCCCTCACGATGCCCTCCTGCCCTCTGTCCTTCCCTGCCTGCTCGTGGCTCAGCCGCCCTTCAGCCGTGCCTCACCGACAGCTTCTGCGTTCAGAGGGTGCTGTGTGAAGCGGAGAGAGGGGACGGGGCAGATCCTGCAATGACAACAAGGAGAGGTGATGTGCGAAAGCAGACAAGGGGGGCTGGGAGCGTTGTTACTAACATCATCAACCCAGCTTCTTTTCTCAGTGGAAATACAGGAGAACCAATGCACCAGGACTGCTTAGAGACCATCGAGGCCACATCCTTGAGCCCTTCGGACCTGACAGTCCCATGGAAGACGCTGAGGGCTGGTTCATGGATGGAAACAGCGATGTCTTAAGCAATAAAAGACATGCCAGGCCAAAAACATCAAGCATGCAGAGGGATTCTGAGACTGCTGGAAGCAGTCCGGCTCCCTGAGAAAGTGACAATCATGCACATCAAGGTGCACCAGAAAGTGCATTTGGAACTGGGGAGAGGAAATGCGCTGGCGGACAGAGAGGCAAAACTGTCAGCCAAAGGTGAGGTAAAAACAAAAGGGGCTTTGATCCCTGACAGATGAATCTCTGCAGAAGGTAAGCCAGAATATACCAAGGAAGATCAGATAATCAGAAATTTATTATACACCTGGAAGGGTCATATCGTAAAGAGGGGAGTCCTCACTCCACAAGGGAAACTAATCATCCCCCCTTATTTAACATGGCTTTTGATGAGGGAAAAACACAGGAAGAGACATGAGGGGAGCAGAAGCTTTATATAAACACCTAATTAAAGGGATTGCAGCTAGAAATGTATACACCATTGTGAGACAAGTGGCTCAGCAGTGTGACCTTTGCCTCCAGACTAATCCCAAAATTACCCCAAATCAGAAATGGGCCAAATTGGAAGAGGCAACGGGCCCGGGCAATAATGGCAGATTGATTTTTCGGAACTCCCAAGACAGGGGGGATGTTGATACTTATTGGTATTAACTGGTACCTTTTCAGATTGGCCGGAGGCATTCCCTACTAGAACAAGGAGATAACCAGAACATTAATACAGGAAATCATACTATGCTTTTGGGTTCCAGCAACTGTGTCTCCTGATAGGGGACCAGATTTTATCTCAGAAGTAGTACAACAGATCAGTCACTATTTGCGTATGAAATCATGACCTCCTACATGGTGGCATTGGACAAACAGCTCCAAAAGATTGAAAAACATGAGGCTGAGACGTGGAGTAGGGGTTTGGATGAACCTGAGCATAACATACGACCTGGAGATTATGTATATGTAAAATCTCTTGCAGAGAGGACTCTGGAACGGCAGTGAGAAAGACCATTCCAGATATTCCTTGCCTCCTTCACAGCAATCGAAATCAAGGAGCAGAGTGCATGGATCCATCGCACCCGAGTGAAAAAGGCACATAGATCTCCATGAAGGGTCACGCAAGTCCAACCAGGAAAATTATTTTTCTCATGATTATAATTATAATCCAGGGAGGTAAAGGCACCTCTGGCCAAAAGAATACTGAGTGGCCTTGGTCTCAAACTTTTATTTGGTATACTGGAGCCCTGGGAAATATTCTGAATCGAAAGGGTTTCAATCTGTCAACTGTGGTTATACATGAAAATCGAGTATATGTGAGGCAAGAATGGAATGTGGATAGAGAACAGGGGATTCAACAACTTCAGGGGACTGTAGGAGGGGAAATCAAAGTACGATGCTGAATGGTTAATAGGACTATCCATAAAAAGGCATCCCTAATTACTATCTCAACTACACCTACAGATATGAATACAAAGACCTGTATTTCCAATGAATTAGACTGTTGGCATAATTTTACAGTAGTACAGACCGTTAAGGTGGTTTGTCTCTGGGCCTATGATACCATTGGGCTCTCATTCAAATTTAAAAGTATTATAGCTAAGCCTGTTACAACCCAGAATTTATGAGATTGGTCCCTATAATCAGGAATACAGGCCAACAGCCAATGCTGTTCAACCCAGAATGGTCTCTTAAATGTGTTGAACTGCTAATGCAAACTGATAGTTCTGAAATTCAACCAGCATGCTCTCATTTCCTAAGAACATCCTTCCAGGGCTGGACAATCTGGCTGTGAAAGCAAGTGCCCTTCAGGGGCAGAACACAAAGGGGCCCAACCAGAGTGTTACAGACAGGATTGGAGGTCCTAAATGGAATTGACTACCAGAAATGTTACCAAAGTGGGAAAAGGTGGAGGAACAAGACCATGAATTAATAGGAAATGGAACTCGGTGTGATCCAAGGAAACGTTTCTTTGGCCCTCAGTTGTATACAGGCACAATTATGGATGCAATCCGTGGCCACCTTAATTATAAGAGAAGGTGGTGAGGGTACTTTCCCACCGAAATCCGGAAAGTGGTTTGGGACAGTGCCACTGGCTTAGAGAGGAAGCTTCAATCCTGAATGACTCTGGTAAATGTCACCTCTGAGCCCATCACTAATACAGCCACAGCCTCTGTGTTTACCATACGTAACTCTGCAATATGTGTAATCCACTCCATCATTGCATTAGGATTAAGCCATGATAAAACTGTGCTCTGTCCTTCTGAACACAGAACATGGACACAAATAGTGAATGGGAAATGGCAAACTGTAAATTTAGAATCTTGCATTACACGAGAACAACAAGGATTCGTTTGCTAAATAATACAATCGATGCTCAAGACATCTGCCTCGACACTGAGCAAAGCATCTGTCACTTTGAGATCCATCTCGATGCTCATCCGAGGACTGTACTTGTATATGTGGGCCAGGGTTGTGTGTGTTGGAGAACTGCTTGTACCTCTGTAGGAATAGATGAGATAATGATGGATAGTGAGAATCACTCTAATTTCTAATTTCTGTATTTGTAATCTTGTTAAGATTGTTGGGTGTGACTTTTCTTATTTAGCACCAGTCGTATCCCATCAGCTGATAAATCCGATTATACAATATTTCACAAATTATCACCTGTACCTATTGGAATGAATCTTACATTGGTAAAATGATTAATGAAACAGTTAGTGAAACATCAGGACTTGATTATAATTCTGGACGAGGTCCAGGAAAGCGGGACAAGACCCTGATAACAGTCCACCACGACTGGAAAGAAAGGGGGTCCTAAAAGGGTAAAAGAAAATTTAACCCATCATTGGAGGGACGTGTTGTTCAGATGGTCCCCCTGCTGCGACTGGCGTTCTAAATAAGTTGTGTCACCGCATTATTGCCCTTCTGATGCTAGTTTTGGTTAGCTTTGTTTTCTCTGCTATGTTATTTATTTGGATTTGGAGAATGCTACAAGGACTAATAATTTTGACTTCTATGTCTCGTACCCATGAGAATGCATTAAAAAGGGAATTTTCCAACCAAATATCATACTATTCCCCTTTGAGAGATAAATTACAGAGCTGGCAAAAGAATTTGCCCATGTTAAAAAAGACAGGGGGGAATTGATGTGCGAAAGCAGACAAGGGGGGCTGGGAGCGTTCGTCAGAGCTTGGCGTTGTTCGCCTTGAAGACCTTGGGAGTTGATCATGAAGGAGCCAGGTAGCAGCAGTTTACTGATAAGGAGGCATTGGAATGCAGAAAGCTGCTGCATTTGGTTCAGGGGTTTGGAAACAGCCAGAGGAGACTGAGTCTGCGCAAAGTTCAAAGAGAAATATATTCATCCCAAGGAAGACTTCCTACTCCATCCCTAAGACCCCGGCCCACGGCCATCAGGAGGCACTACGCAGGCGCAAGATTGGAGCGAACTTTCCAGATCCAATGATAATACGCAGCGGGGAGAGGGTATGAATATGTCGTAGGCGCTTATACCTCTGCATGTCTTTACACTGTAAGCAGCTGCTTGTTAAGCTATAGGGTGTGCGAGCGAGGAGGAGAACCCCCTTGCACCCCCGCGCTGGAAATAAACATCCCTGCTTTATAACTCATTTGGGGTTATAGAGTTTGATTCCGCCAAAGAGAGGGATGAGGCTCCCTGCGGGGCAGCCGCTCTCTGGCACGCGAGCTCGGCTGGGACTGGGTGCTCCCCGTGCCGCCGAGTGAGATCCGTCCCTGGGCTGCTGCGCCCCAGAGCTGTGACACCTCCCCTGGGGGCTTTAGCAGCCCCAACCTTGGGAAAATGCACTCCAACCCACACATTCCAGCGTCACCCAAACCCTCGTGGGCCCAGCAAGGCTGGGACAAAGAAATTAATCCATAAAACAACAACAAAACCCCCACCCTTATGCAACCAAAATCCATCCCTGCCATCCCAAACAGCGGGAGTGTTTCTCCCACACGTTGCCAAGCAGGACAAAATCTCAAGATCACAGACCTGGACACAATGTCTTAAAGCTCCCCCTGCTTCCAGCTTCCCTCCATTGCCGGCTCTTCCCGCTCCTCCCTGCTCCCGGCACCCCAACACAACCCGGTGGGGGACGGCGCAGCCCCAGCCCAGGCACAGCCTCGCGCAGAGCGAGCTGCGGGTTCATCCTTGGGTTCCTGCCAGGCTGGGAGGCAGTGTCTGGCTTCCCTGCTGGGCTACAGACCTGCAATGCTGCGTCTGTGGCACGGAGCGAGCGCGCCGAGGCCGTCCGGGGCCGAGGAGCTCTGCACGGGCTGCGCGGGGCGGTTGGGGCTGGAGGTGCTCCGTTGGAATGATGCTGCGCCCAACAGTCAGTGGGGGGCGGGGCCAGCAGAACCCCCTGCCCCGCCCCCACCAGATCACCCCCAGAGCTGAGAAACCACGCCCCCACTGCTGAGAGACCACGCCCCCTGATGAGAGGCCACACCCCCCAGAGACAGCAGTTAAGGGACCACGGCCCCTGAGTGGTATGAGGCCCCGCCCTTTGGTGTAGTAAGCCACGCCCCCTGGGGTGGTGATCCACGGCCCCAAGGTGAAGCTAGGCCACGCCCCCAGACAGGAAGCCACATCAGCCCGAGTCGGGTTGCAACACCCCTGTCTGGGAGGCCACGCCCCCAGGATGAGAGAGACGCCCTTGGGGTCTGGAGGCCACGCCCCCACTGTTGGGAAGCCACGCCCATGGCAGGGAAGAGCTGGGGGGCCACACCCCAACATGACAGGGTCAAGGAGGCCACGCCCCTGAGGGCAGGGAGGCCCCGCCCCTCTGATGCACAAAGCCACGCCCTCCCGGGTGCACGAGCTACACTTCATGTGCCACAAGGCCACGCCCCAGAGACAGGAAGTAATTGCCCCCGGTGCAGGAAGCCACGCCTTCTCGGAGCAGTAGCCACGCCCCTGCAGGACTGGAAGCCCCTTCCCTGACTGGAAGTCACGCCCCCGTGTGCTGGAAGCCTCCCCTCCGGGGTACAGGAAGCCACGCCCCCTGAGGCTGAAGGCCACGCCCCCTCTCTGGAGGCCTCGCACTCTCCTCACAGACCACGCCCTCTCTCCAGAGGCTGCGCTGCCCCAAAGTGCTTCGCTTTCACCCAAGAAACAGCATTTGCTGCGCCTGCAGTCACTGCAGTGAGTGTCCTGTGCTCCTTCCCTGGAGGCATTTTTCACTCTGTTTTGGTTTGTTTGGTTTCTCTGACACTCCATCTTCCCATTAACCATTATTTGTTTTTCTTTTCTCTTTGCTCAGTATCAGTTGAGAAAGGAATGGATCGGGAGGTGGGGTGTTGGGCGTTTTTTCTCTGGAGAGGTGGGTGGTTTGGGGATTCGGTTTATTTGCTTTACAAATCAAGACCTGCACACAAGGGGCACTGCACCCTGACAGGCACTGTCTTTGCTTTTGTTAATGGGTGAGGAGGAAAGGAAACGAAAGGCTGAAGTGTTTCCTGCTGTCTTCTGTGCCTCTTGCTGCTCTCGGTGCCTTTGGAAGTCATTTTCTGCAGTGAAGGTATACAATCCCCTGTATTAAAGACTTTACCTGAAACCTTGAATGCTGTTTCAGAACTGAAACCAAGGTGTTCCCTCGTTGCACTGATCCTCTGGGAGCCGTGTGCACCGTATCCCCCAGAAGAAGCAAGCCGGGCCTTCTGTCCCCAAGCTGAAACCCACCGTGTTGCTCGAGTTTCCTGTGGGTTTGATTTGTTGCCTGAAAAAAAGGATGCTGGCAGTTAACTGTTACCATAACCATTTTCTTTTCCATTCTTGCAGGAGGGTAACACCACAGGCCACTGAAACAACAAGAGAAGCTGATAACCTCAAAAAGCACGATTCCTCAAACCGATACCAGGTGCCATCGACCCTGCAAAACCTTCCCACAAAGTGCCATCTGGTGCTGCAGGGTCAGAGGCTGATTCAGCTTCTGTCAGGCTGGCAAGACAAGGAGGCAGACCTGGTGAGTGTATGCCTCGCTTGTTTGTTTTTCCTTTGTTTTCTTTGTCTTTGCTTGAGTGTGGTGGTAGAAAGTGCTTGTAGATACTACCAAAAAAATCCTGTGGAGTTTTGAACTTTAACTATGGAAAAAAAATGAGCAATTGAAACTGTGATGGAAGAGGTCACTTTGTCAAGACACCTTTGCACTCTGTCGTGTGTCGGTACCACTCAGCAAAATGTGTAGTTCTGCGCTGTTTCTAATTGAAGTAGATGATAACGGTTTAGCTGCACTTGACCGAGGTCTTTACAATTTATGCTTGGGCTATTTAAGTAGCGGTCTGGTGAAAATTGTGTTATCACAAAAAAGCATCATCAGGAAACTTGGTAAATGCTTATAGATTGTTTTTCCTGATGACAGTTTGTTACAGTGCTGTACCTGTTCTTTTCTCATGCCAATGTGCTCCATGCTTTTGTTACATCCTTTATTAAAGAAGAAAATTGGAGGAACTTGAGCAGATGCCTTGCATGGATGCTTAGAGCAGGGTGACAAATCCAGAAATATGAATTAACATGCCAGTAGAAACATGTGAAAGAATTTAGAGTCGGAGAAACAAGGTACGAGAGGAACGTGACGTTCCAAGGTTCTGACTGTCCATTTTATCAAGGGAGAGAACTGCTTTTTGCTGAGTAAAGTGAGCATTTCTTCCTGATAAAACAGCAGCCTGAGAACAAAGGTGATGCTTTTGCAACCAGATAAATCAAAAGAGTAGCAGCTTTTGTCTTTCTCTCAACACCTGCTGAAGCGCTACAGTCCTGTGACAATGAAGTCCTCTCCAGCAGGATGTGCTGCACCTATGACTTCCTGTATGTTGAAATGTTAAGAGATGTATTGCAATATATCATAGGCAAATTTCCAAGGAATATTCAATTTATTTGTTTGACTAAGTGATGATAATGCAGCAGCAGCAGCAAAGTACCTCAAGTATTGAGACTGAATGTATTGAAAGCGTTTTTCAGTGCAGTCTGACGAAACAGTTGCTGAGGAGAGAGATGTGTGATGCAGCTGTGGAGGCAGAGCCCAAAGAGCATCCTTAGGGACAAGTGCAAGAACATTTCAGCCTCTAAGGGTGCCTCTTCTACTCAGTTTGGGATACAGTGTTCCCGAGTGGCCCTTGCTCTGGAGCTTTATGCCAGTTTCCTTTGAAGCATTAGAGTCTCCACTGTTCCTTATGTTATAGTTGTCACTGCACAGAGAAGACTGGAGATCAGGGAACCACTACGCTGGTTCTCCATGCCTTGGGATATATACTGTAGTTGCTCACTAATGCCTTAATCACAGGAATAATTCTTGTTCTCCTGGGAATTTTGCAAAGCAGCAAAGATGTGTTAGTGCATGAAGGATTTAGTGTTTGTGCTCATGGCAAAGCGATGGACTGCCAGCCCAGGCGGATGTTTAAAAGAGAAAATGGCCAAATAGTGTGGAGGTTCTAATTAAAAGGATGTTTTAGTCTAACACATAAAAGCTGGTTAATAAGCGTTGCAAAGTCTGTGCTTTCGTTTCCGCACTTCATGCAATGAAGTAAGCTGTAAATAGTCTTTAAAGATATTTTTGTTTTTTCTTTAGCCTCAGAATTTCTTAGCAGCTACTAGTGAAAGATATCTGGGAATTGCTTGGGATATTTAATTTAATACTTTTGTTTTAGAGGGAGGGATGTTGAGCGTTCAGCGGTTTCTAATTTTGATCAAAGTTAAAATAAACAGCTTTGATTACGTGTTACCAACGTTTGTCCATTACTTTCAGTTTTACACTTTCAGTCCTAGAGTCTGTGATGCCATTTCACTGGCTTCCCATGTGTGTTCTTCTCTGTCTTTCAGTCAACACTGAGTTTCATTACCTGTCATTAGCAAGTGACAGAGGATAAAATACACTTTCCTGTTGTAGGCTTCCTCAATGTTTCTTTCTTTGTTTGAGTTTCAGACCTAATTCATGTACCACAACTGTTTTCTTTATTTATGGGTTGCTTTATGCTTTCTATGGAAACAAAAATGTAGGAAATGAGGTGGCAATTAATTCCTGGTCTATCTGCCTTTAGTAAGACGAGGATGTTTTCATACACTGCATACAGAGGAATGAGCCAAGCTGGGAGGCTGGAATGGAGAAGTTTGGATTTTAAGCTTAACTTTGGGTAGAAGCGTACTGTGAGATAAAAGCTTGTGGAGAGGACATTTGCATTCTTGACATGTTGAACAAACAGCTGACCTGATCTAGAATAACTAACTAAGGTGCTGCTTTATCTTTGGCTGTTCCTTTCTACTCCTCTGCTCTTACTTATGGGAATAATGTAGAAAAGATAGTAAAATTTGAAGACTTTTGGGGCCTTTGACCTTCACTTCTGAAAGTTCTACTATTATATAATCTTCTTGTTTATTTTTATCCTAGCTCTTTTATTATTTCATCTTAGCTCCTTTTATTAAATTAAGATTTCTCTTACACAGTTTATAGCTCCCAGCTATAAACTCCAAATATGCGAGCAGAATGCCAAATGTTTCTACAAACAAGGACTTTAGCAGCAAAAATAAGCTTTCCTTTCCACCTCTGTAAGTAGTATGCTTCTGAAATTCCATTGAACTCCTAAGCCTGCAGCTGCTCGTGGAGGCAAGTGACAATACTCCTTGTGGCGTTGCAGGGATTAGTCGATATGTGTCTGGGCTTTTGGATCCTTACTGCTACTAAACTCACTATCGTATGTGACACTAAAATAATGTTACAAACAACTAAACCAGCAGCAATTTAATTTGCATAGGAAAGCTATTAAATATCCTTTTTCTTTAGGAAAACTAAGCATCTAGGTACATGTCTTCATGTAGCGCACTTTTATTGTATTCTAAATTGTCTGTTTTTTCCTCAGTACCAGTGAGCAGATGCAAACTATAATGTACGTTGTTAGCATAGGTTACAGAGACATAAGTAGGACTACCATTTTAAGAAAAGACATAAACTATAGCTGATATAAGGTCAGCCGCAGCAAAAATACTGTAAGGAACACCTGAAAGATAGTAGTCTTTTAAGCAGATTATGATATCGCCTGTGATGTGATGCAATCACACCATCAGCTGTGTGCACAACTGAATTGTTTCTGTGTACTTTGTGTTAAAAATGTATTACACAGTCAGCAGTACCCCTAGTATGTTTTAGAAATACGTTAATGATGCAAAATAAATGATTAAACTCTCTAATGAACTTATGAGCAAATCTGTGGCAAAATTTCAGCTTTGCGCAGCACAGAATGAGTGCAATCAGCGTTTTTAACTTGTGCGTTCCTTGTGCAATTTCCCTGAGTAAGAGTAAGTTCCCTGAGAACTGAGTCAGAATTCTACATGTTAAGTTCCAATAAAATGGATGGCTCTCCTCATGTAAAATTACATAATACTGAATCAGGCATAGTTGTGTGCTTTTAGGGTTTCTTTTGTTGTTTTATTTTTTTTTGATGGTTACCTGTATATGTTTACATATACATTTCAGTCCTATGTATATGTCTAGTTACTTAGAAATGAATTATAAGATTATTGCCCTTTCTGTGCAAAATGAAATTTTCCCACCCAATCCCCATTTTTGTTTAGTTATGCTGGTTTTTTCCTTAATGTATTTGGATTTACAGACGTTCTCAGAGAAAAAGTGAAGCCTTAAGCTTTAACAATTCAATTAGCAACAGTTATGGGATTGACTGATTTTGGCAGCATGAAGAAAAGTTTCAAGTAACCTCAAGTGAGCCGACCAAAGGTAAAATTATCAAAGGCTGCTTCTTTCAAAGTGAGTTGGGATCTCCAAGGAACAGCAGAGGGCAGCCTGAATAATTTGCATTGAAAATCCTCTTTGAAATTCCTGAGGTTTGCTGAATTACCATGCTGAGCTTACAGTCCTTCATGAGCAGCTGAAGAAGAAAGTGCTCCTGTTTGTAGTCAGGGAGGGCAGGGGCTTTCATGGATCGTTCTCATCTTTGTCATTGCAGAGGTGTGCTCTGTTTGGATCCAAGAGCTTCTGTGTGATGTTTTTTGGGACAGAGCTGTAGACACGCTTCTGTCCTCCTGCCTACATTTAAGCAGACCATAACATATTTGTGGCTTGTTTGTTGTGAGTAGTCTTTGGGCCCTAATATTTTTTTGAAAACTTGTGTGACGAATGTCACTGATAGTTATGGTTAAGAAATAAGTCACTGTTCATAAAAACTTGTCAAAATATATGCACATCAGTGAAGACAGTGGCGATGCAGCAGGTCTGTTAGAGAGAAAAAAAGTGATCCGATTTTTATCTATGATTTGAAACCTGACTTTGTCGTGCGTAGTGGTAATAGCGATGGAAGACATCACTTGAAAACACTGAGATAGAAAGGTTAAATGAGGGAAAATTCCCCTTACTTCTGTCGAAGGTCTTTTGCTCAGGCTTTTTAAAATAGCTTGGTAACCACGGTGGGTATATGAGTTTTCTGTAGCAACCTTTTAAAATGCTGCTGAATGTACACGTTGAAAGCTTCAGATCTCTGGGTTTTTTCCTAATTGTATCAGTAAATGCTTGTTTATATGAGGGGTTGCCATGAGTCCCTTGACCTTGATATATCAATGTATGGAAGTCTTAGAGGACAGTTAATTCCGTTTCTGCAACACTTTGGCACTTCTTGAACTCATCTTTGTGTCTTCCATTAATGTATCTACAGTAAATTTGTGTGGCTTCTTAGTCCCAAAAGCACATTGTTTGGACCAGACATTCAGCTTTCCAGGACACTTTTGTTGCTCTGCCTGCTGCACACCAACCAGCTGATCAGTCAGGATCTCCAGCTACGTGATTAAGACCTGGTGTAATTTTCTTTTATAGTCTTGTTATATAGAAATGAATCACTGGGTAGCAGTCGCGTGGGCTTGAGCTATGCACGATGTCTGCCCTTTCAGCTGTGAAATCAGAATGTATTTATCCTGTTTTGACAGCAACAAAAGCATTGTATGCTAGATCTCGGTGTTCGCCCCAGCGAAACAGTTGGTACTTTGAAAGAGCAATGTATATAAATTATTTTAGTATTCTAAAAGAGTTAGACACATTAGCACTTGTTCCTTTACCTGCTTGAATTAGGTTCTATCCTTGAAAACTTATGAACAATTAAGTATTTATTACAAAGCCCATTAGAAAGTGGATGCAAGGTCAGTAAGGTATTGTTTGCTAATTCTATGAAAAGTGAAGTTTTTAATAACAAGAAGAGTGATTTTTCATTACCGTTTCAGAGTGTACTCTGTACAGCTTTGAATCAAATAGCAGAAGATTTTAAAAGGTATTACTAACTATATATTTATTCGAACAGAATATTTAAGGGATTTGGCTTGACAGTGTTTTTCTTTAGAATTTTGTTAGGAAAGTTGATTGGAAATAGGTAAACCTACTGCTAATCTGAACCCTCAGAATTTTCAGTGAAAGTTTGTGGAAGTTTTGCTGTTGACGTTGTTGGACCCAGCATGTGAGTCAACCTTTGTTGTTCATTCTAACCAATAATTTAACGAAGTTTTATTTACAAAAAGAGAAGGCTAAAATGCGTGAAGGCACCCAGATGTGCAGCTATGGGTTAGTCTGCAAGATTTTCCAGATACAAACCAGCTTACATTAGCTGTACTTGGTGGTGGAGGGAGGAACTAGAGTCTGGAAATTACACCCTTGTATCTGTTTTCACTCACCATTTGTATTGTGCATTATGTTCAGATACATTGAAAGCGTTAATTTTACTCTGAAAGCAGAACTTTTGGTGAAATGCACATTTCTAGGCTGGAGTAGCAGGGGATGCCAGAGAGAGAGCTCATAGTATGAAACCTGACCGGTGGAAAAAACTGTCACTATAGAATCACTAAAGAATAGTGACCTGAAGCTCCGCCAGTGGAGGTTCAGGCTGGATATCAGAAAAAAATTCTTCATGGAAAGAGTCATCGGGCGCTGGAACAGCTGCCCAGGGAGGTGGTCGGAGTCACCTTCCCTGGAGGTGTTTAAGGAATGGGTGGATGAAGTGATGAGGGACATGGTTTAAGGGAGTGTTAGGCATGGTTGGACTCGATGATCCAGCGGGTCCTTTCCAACCTGGTGGTTCTGTGATTCTATGCCTATATGCTTGAGTAGAGAAACTGTGTATGTATAACAGGCAAATTGTTTATACCCTTAGGATTTCAACTATAAAATTTTGCACGCAATGCAGAAATTGCTGTTAGCTACACGATGTTCTCCAAAAAATAAGTACCATTTTATGAATTTTTCAGAATTCTTTAGTTCTCTAAAAGTGTTTTATCCATGAATTCAGATATCTTTATTTGACAAAGCCTTTAGGTAAGTTTTCAGTTTTTATTTTTAATGTCTATCAAAGGATAGACATGTAAGGATGAAACTGGGTCTGCGGAATTAGTTATTCCAAGGACCAGTCAATCGAGAATAAACTCTCTTTCCTTTACGAGGGCTGAAGGTTCATCAGCCCAGCTGAAGTGCATTTACACCAATGCAGGCAGCATGGGCAATAAGAAGGAGGAGCTGGAAGCTGTTGTAGGGCAAGGTGACTATGATGTCATTGCCATCACAGAAACTGGTGGGATGACTCACATAATTGGACTACAGCTATGTTGGGATATAAACTCTTCAGGCGGGACAGGAAGGGTAGGAAAGGAGGCGGGGTAGCCCTCTATGTCAAAGAGTGCTTTGATACTCTTGAACTGGATTACGGTGAGGATGGGATCGAGTGCCTATGGGTTAAAATCAGAGGAGCCCACAAGAAAGGGGACTTTGTGATAGGAGTCTGTTACAGACCACCCAGCCAAGAAGAAGCAGCTGATGAGCTCTTCTATAAACAGCTGGGGACAGTCTCTAAATCTCTGCCTCTTGTCCTTGTGGGAGACTTTAACTTTCCGGATGTCTGCTGGGAGTACAATACAGCAGAAAGGAAACAGTCTAGGAGGTTCCTGGAGTGCATCAAAGACAACTTCCTTGCACAACTGGTTAGCGAACCAACAAGGGAGGGTGCCTTCCTAGACCTGCTGTTTGTGAATAGAGAAGGTCTTGTTGGGGATTTGACGGTTGGAGGACGCCTGGGATTAAGTGATCATGAGATGATAGGGTTTTCAGTTCTAGGTGGGATTAAGAAGGGGGTTAGCAAAACACTCACATTAAACTTCCAGAGGGCAGACTTTGGCCTGTTCAGAAGGTTGATTGGCAAAGTCCCGTGGGAAACAGTCCTTCAGGGCAAGGGAGCCCACGAGGGTTGGGCGCTCTTGAAAAATGAAATCCTATCAGCTCAAGAGCAGGCCATCCCTGTGTTCCGGAAAAGGAGCCGGCGGGGGGAAAAGCCAGCTTGGTGGAGCAGGGAGATCTCAAGAGGTGTCAATAATAAGAAGAAGCTCTATGTGCTTTGGAGGAAAGGACAGGCATCTTGGGTGGACTACAGGGAGGAAGTGAGATCGTGCAGGGAAAAAATCAGGAGGGCCAGGGCCCAACAAGAAAAGGAGGACTGGGGAGAATATTCAGTCCCTCTTGGATGCAGAAGGAACAACAGTGACAAGGGATGAGGATAAGGCTGAGGTACTTAGTGCATTCTTTGCCTCAGTCTTTAATAGTAAGGGAAGTTGTTCACCCTGTGTACAAACCCAGGAGTTAGAGGGGCAGAATGAGGCTCCCATGATCCAAGAGGAGGCGGTTAGAGACTTGCTTGCCCAATGAGACACCCACAAGTCTATGGGGCCAGATGGGATCCACTCAAGAGTATGAAAGGAGCTGGCGGATGTCCTTTCCAAACCCCTTCCATCATCTTCCAGCGGTCCTGGCTGACTGGGGAAGTTCCACTGGACTGGAGGCTGGCTGATGTTGTGCCCATCTACAAGAAGGTTTGCAGGGAGGATCCGGAGAACTCCAGGCCTGTCAGTCTGACCTCAGTGCCGGGGAAAGTCATGGAACAGGTGATCTTGAGTGCTATCATGAAGCACATGCAAGAGAACCGGGTGATCAGGCCCAGTCAACATGGGTTCACGAAAGGCAGATCTTGCCAAACTAACCTGATCACCTTCTATGACAAAGTGACTCGACTGCTGGATGAGGGAAAGGCTGTGGATGTAGACTTCTTGGACTTCAGGAAAGCCCTGGACACAGTTTCTCACAGCATTCTGCTTCAGAAATTGTCTGCCTCTGGCCTGGACAGGCGCACACTCTCCTGGGTTGAACACTGGTTGGATGGCCCAGAGAGTGGTGGTTAATGGAGTTAACTCCAGCTGGTGGCCAGTTACAGGTGGGGTTCCTCAGGGCTCGGTACTGGGTCCAGCTCTGTTCAATGTCTTTATCAATGACCTGGATGAAGGCATTGAGTGCACCCTCAGAAAGTCTGTGGATGGCACTAAGCTGGGTGGAAGTGTGGATCTGCTGGAGGGTAGGGAGGCTCTGCAGAGGGATCTGAACAGGCTGGACTGCTGGGCTGAGGCCAATGGCATGAGGTTTAACAAGACCAATGCTGGGTGCTGCACTTGGGGCACAACAACCCTATGCAGCGCTACAGACTGGGGGAAGAGTGGCTGGAGAGCTGCACGGAAGAGAAGGACCTGGGGGTGCTGGTTGACAGCCGACTGAACATGAGCCAGCTGTGTGCCCAGGTGGCCAAGAAGGCCAATGGCATCTTGGCTTGGATCAGAAGCAGCGTGACCAGCAGGCCCAGGGAGGTTATTAAGTTATTCTCCCTCTATACTCAGCACCGCTGAGACCACATCTCGAATCCTGTATTCAATTCTGGGCCCCTCACCACAAGAAAAATGTTAATGCTGTGGAGTGTGTCCAGAGAAGAGCAACAAAGCTGGTGAAGGAGCTGGAGAAGAAGTCTTACGAGGAACGGCTGGGGAACCTGGGGTTGTTTAGCCTGGAGAAGAGGAGGCTGAGGAGAGACTTTATTGCTCTCTACAACTACCTGAAAGGAGGTTGTGGAGAGGAGGGAGCTGGCCTCTTCTCCCAACTGACAGAGGACAGGACAAGGGGGAATGGCCTGAAGCTCTGCCAGGCCAGGTTCAGGCTGGATATCAGAAGAAAATTCTTCACGGAAAGAGTCATCGGGCACTGGAACAGCTGCCCGGGGAGGTGTTCGAGTCACCTTCCCAGGAGGTGTTTAAGGAATGGGTTGATGAAGTGCTTAGGGACATGGTTTAAGGGAGTGTTAGGAATGGTTGGACTCGATGATCCAGTGGGTCCTTTCCAACCTGGAGATTCTGTGATTCTATGATTCTATGACCCTATTGCAGCCTTTCAATGTCTGAACGGGCTTTTAATGATAAAGATGCTGAAACACTGGATCAGGTTTCCCAGAGAAGATGAGGATGCCTCATCATTGGTAGTGTTCAAGGTCAGGTTGGATGGGGCTTTGAGAACCTGACTGAGTATAAAGTGTTGCTGCCCATGGCCGGGGGGGGTGGAGAATTGCGGGGGCGGGAACGTGGACTAGATGGATGTTTGAGATCCCTTCCAACCCAAACCATGGTTCTGGCCTCTGTGATGTCATCCTTTGTGATGCTGCCCTGTGTCCTCAGAGACCTCTCTGCTGTCCAGGACAAGCACCCTCTGGACTCACTCTCCAGGAGGATCTGGAGGAGGCAGGTGGTCTCTCCGCTGGGAGCTGCCTGCGCCTTGCTCTGTGTGTGAGAAACAAAGCAGCTGCGGTTCAGCCATCGCAGTGCCCAGTGCCGGTTCCAACGGAGAGGAAACTCTTCCCTACGGACAGGGTAAGTCAGGTGTGCCCATGCCTGCTTCTGTGTAGTGATTGCTCGGAGGTTCATCTCCGTGGCAGGGCCTCCAGTTCTTGAGGGTTCTGTCAGCTCCTGTTCTTGTGCCTCCCTGTGCTCCCACAGTCCTCAAATTCCTCAGATCCTTTACGAGCTCTCCAACCCTCTAAGTCTCTGCAAAGTGGAATCGAGTTTTATTCCAGTTTGCAAACAATGGTTCCTTGCAGAGGAATCTGACCAGGCTGGAACACAGGACTCTTGATTCAAGGCCTTCCCTATTCTTCTCATTTATCACACACAAAAGTTTAATTACATTCTACAAGTCCTTAGCAAATGCTGACCCAGCTCAGAGAGCTCCCAGCAGCATTAGCTGCTTCAGGGCTTCAGTGGTGGTTTTACACCTGATTCTCTTCTGTCAAGTCCCCCACTGAGACTCGTTCATGGATCGATCCTCCTTATTGTCGGATGAGTCTCAGATCCATCCCATGGCTGTAATTCTTATTGCCAGAGAAGCGATAGTCGAGATGGGAGAAATTAGTGCAATAATCACATTTTTAAACTCCCAAACATGATGCAAACCATCAGCATAATTCTCACAAACGCCATTACGTTTTGTACCAAACTCTGTAACCATCTTTTTAGGGACAATCCTAACCCACGCAAATTGTTGTTTCACCATCCTGGTTCCATTGCTGCTTTCACCTCCTGGCTGAGGGTGACGTACTGACGATCTAATGGCAGTGGGGTTTGATGATTCAGATTTCTGTTGAAGGGAATCAAACATGGGACAGGAGATCAAAAGCTTCTTAGCATTCCTCCCCCTTTTAGACCCATTTCTTCCTTGTGGTGAGCGAGACCAATTTCTGGGGATGGTTTTCCATACAGCACTGCAAAAGGACTCCCTTTTCCTCTTGCCTGGGGGTTACCCAGACTTGCACTAAGGCTGACGGCAAAACCTCTGTCCGTTTGAGATGAGTCCCTTGGCATAAATTTGGCACTTTGTTTTTTGAGGGTCTGCTTCATCCTTTATACATTACCACTAGGCACAGGTGGTAAAGGAAAATGGAGTCCCCAATCCATCTGTAGGAATTCAGATTCTCCCTTTAGTACTTCTGCAAGAAAATGAGGTCCACTGGCTGTGGCCTCTGTGATGTCATCCTCTGTGATGCTGCCCTGTGTCCTCGGAGACCTCTCTGCTGTCCAGGACAAGCACCCTCTAGACTCACTCTCCAGGAGGATCTGGAGGAGGCAGGTGGTCTCTCCGCTGGGAGCTGCCTGCGCCTTGCTCTGTGTGTGAGAAACAAAGCAGCTGCGGTTCAGCCGTCTCATTGTCTGGTGCCGGTTCTGCCGGAGAGGAAACTCTCCCCTACGGCCGGGGTAGGTCAGGTCTGGCTGTGTCTGCTTCTGCGCAGTCATTGCTCGGAGGTTAATCTCCATGGCAGGGCCTCCAGTTCTTGAGGGTTCTGTCAGCTCCTATTCTGGTGCCTCCTAGGACCTGGAGCCTGTGCTCCTGGTTATTTTCCACATGGGAGACATTCCCAGCCCAGGGGGTCCTGTTTTGGTGTAACTGTTCCAGCCCTGCCCTGTACTCCTTCATTCCGATCAGATTTGTTTCCGAGTGCTGTATCGCTGACTCCAGGCTGTGTAGGGAGCCATCCTGGCCTGGATGCTGAAGCTCCCTTCCAATTTAGCTGCCTGCTTGTTTGCTCTGGGATCATTCAGTACAGTCCTTAATTGCAATCTGGATTTCCCCTGATGTTTGGGTTTGGTGGTGTAATCTCTCCAGTCGGGATGTGGAGGGGGCAGGGAGCGGCAGCACTGTCAGGTCTGTCCCTGCAGAGCACGGGGCCCCCAACACCTGGGAGTTGTCCTGGTCTCTCTTCTGGTGGAGCCTTGAAGCAGCCGGTCCCCAGAATGGACCTTCCTGGGTGTAGGGAGCCCTGAATATCTGGAGTGAGTGTTTGCCAAACTCTCTTCTTGCATGTTGAGAGGGAATTCCCTGGCACATCCAGTGCTTCACACTGCATCTGGATTGTCCCAGCTGATCATCTCTGGTACAGAAACATTTTATCTGCTGGACTTGAGGACAGGTCTGTCCATCCTTGGGTGTCCTGCTGCTGCAGTCCTGCGCCACAGGATGGTATAGGAGAACTGTTTGTGCAGTTGGTGCAGCTGAACAGAGCAGTGGAGAAGAATGGGGCTCTGCTCCATCAGAAACTGCTGGGAGGGGAGAGATGGGAGCTCCGTTAAGGTCAATTTGTGGTGTGGCTGTGAGACAGCTCGTAGGGTGTTCCTGCAGGAATTCTGACCACATGAGCGGCAGCAGGGAGCACTCACAGAAAGGAGGGGAATTGTTTTAAGCATAAAGGTGAGGGGAGAGTGATGAGTGCCTGGTGAGCAATGTCCGGGTATCCCTGGTCTCAGGTGAGGTTCCTGTTCCGTGTCCTGCTGGTGGAGCAGAGATGGAGATGTACAGAGCAGCTGGAAAACGAGCCTGTTTGTGCTCACAGAAATACCTGAAGGCCTTGATAGAACTTTAGGCTTCCCATTCCCTTCCCTGTGACCATTTGACAAAGATTTCTCTTTCTCCTTCTAGGGAAAAACTGAGGCTCTACAGCATGGCTTTACGCTTCCGTGATGTTCTGTTCTACGCCGTTCCTGGAGCGGTGGGAATTCTGGGGTGCTGGTGGATCTACACCCGTATGAAGAAAAATGCACTGAGCCCTAAAGAAAAGCAAGAGGAGGAAGGGCAGGAGAAAGATGCATCAGCCAGAGCAGCAGCGTGTGTTCCTCATAGCCTGCCCATCTTAGCGAAGGAGGAATGCCGAGAGAGTGAAACCTCGGCCTCCGTGCTGCCAGCAGCGTCACCGATGTCCAAGACCTCCCCAGAGAAGAGGAAGAAGGAGAGGGAAGCCTGGGAGAAGGAGCTGATGGAGAAGGAGGCCAGGCTGGCTCAGCGTGAGCAGCAGCTCCGGAGATGGTGGGAGGATCTGGAGCAGGAGCGCAAGGAGCTGCAGAAGGAGAAGGCCTCTTTACAGCTCGAAGGGCAGAGCCAGGTAAGTGCCGCCAGGGTTCACGTTGCCGGGGAAGTCGTGTCCTCAGGGAACTCCCGGGTGCTCCTGGGTCAGCTGCACACCAGCAGCGATCGACAGATGCCAGCCCAGACTCAGACAGGCAGGGTCTGGTATTTCTGGCTCATTCCCTGCCCGGGATGTGTGGGACTGTGTTTGGGGCTCCTCCAGAGCTGCTGAGGCATCATCAGCACTCAGGGCTGCAGGAGGGGGTTCCAACACCTTGAGCTCTGCCCGTTTCTTTGTGCCGTGTGCCGGCAGACAGTGGAGCTGAGGGGGTTGGTGCGCAGAGCAGATGCCCTGGGCAGTCCCCGGAGGTCGATATTGCCTTTGCCTTTGGCCTTCACACCATGAGAGCTCAGCTCTGGGGAGTGATCGGGCAGATGGGGCGTCCTTTCTGGAAACAGCCAGAGCCCTGTGGGTTACCAGCACCTCAGCTGCCACCAAAGCCGCTTGTGAGGCCAATAACTGTTGGGCAATGCTGTTCCTACACTGACATCCATCTCCAAAAGCGTTTGTGAGATCTGCCCAAGAGAAGGGTGTTGTTCAGAGCCAGAAAGAGCAGCCCCACACAGACCCTGCTCGGAGCATCTCTCAGCCAGCTGGGGTTCATGGTTTCACGCCTGTGCCCCAGTCTGGCTGAGGAGAGCAAGCGTCCCTTGGCAAAACACAGGCTGAGGGGATCCTCGAGGCTGCTGCCGATGGCTTGTGTGCACCTCACTCCTTCTGAGGGGAATTGGCTTAGAGCTGGAGAAAAATTACTTGACAGCTCTTGGATTGTGTCCTGGAAATGGTTCTGTGTGCGTGAGCAGAGGAATTTTGGATCTCAGCAGTGAGCCCTGGGAAGCAAATCCTCAGGGCAGGGCTGGCTCCCTCCCAGCTTGGCTCCTGATCAGGCCAGGAGATTCCCGAGCACCCGGCGAATCTGCTGCAGCATCGAACTGATGCCAACATGCGAGAGGCACAGATGCTGTGGGAGAGGCTGAGTGGTGACATAAGGGCGAGTGCTGGAGGATGAGGAGGAGGAAGTCCCTTTTCCAGGCAGGAATCCTCCTGACATTGCAGAGCTGTTCACAGAGGGTTGAGTGAACCGTTGTGTGTTATTTTGATCTTCCATTGAATGCGTGGGCTCAATCACCTCCTGAGATATAAGTTATCAAACAAAATGTCAGGAAAGATGTGTTTGCTCTCATCTTTTGTTTGGGAAGGCTTCCTCTGGCCTGTGCCGCTCCAGTGCTGGGTGCTGGCATTCCCCTGCCGGAGAGGCTCGCTTCTCCTTGGCCTTCTGCCACCGTCCCTGTGCAGGAACGCTGCGGGGGAGCCTTGGTCTGGAGAGCTTAGAGAATATTTGCCCTTGTCTTGTAAGAGCAAAGCCAGCGGAACACTCCTCTTGCTGTGTTTGGTTTCTTTGTCCAGCAGAGAGGGCTTCTCCCTCTGCTTTGCCTGGATGTGGCCCACTCTTGAGCTGCTGAGCGGGCTGGATGTTCACCACAAAAACCTCTGTCTCTGAGCAGTCTGCGACACCTTTCCTACCCAGGGTCTCTGCTGGCCTCTTCCGTCACTAAAGAAAATTGCTTTTCTTTTCCTTTACAGACTTCCAGTTTACAGAAGAAAGTCGTAAGATTCCCCTCCCAGTCTGGGGTCGCTGAGGCCTCCAAGGAGAAGAGCCCTGCCCGTCCTCAGCAAGGGCACGTGGAGTCAGAACCATCCGTCTCCCCAAGAAGCAAGAGTCTCCTAAGGGCCCTCAAAGAGAAAAGCCCTTTCCGTTCCCCTGGAAGATCCAAGATGATGGACCAGGCTGCTGAGGAACAGCCCGGATGCCAGACTGCCTCTTCGGTTCAGCCAAAGCCAAGAGGAAGGAGAAGGAGAAGATAACGGGACGGAGACTCTTAGGTCCCTTTCCAAAGTCCTTCAAGTGTCTTAAATTCCAAAGGGATCGATTTATGATGAAACAACACCAGCGATCCTTTTCCACATTATGTTTTATTTGTTTGGAAATACTTGTTGGTTTCTTTGGAGGAAAAATAAAGAATCTTAGAATCATAGAATATTGTGAGTGTGAAGGGACCTTCTCCTAATATCCAACCTAAACCTCTCTTGGTTCATCTTCCCAACATTCCCTTGGGTGGAAAAGGTATCATGTGGCCCGGTGTGTCTCAAGAACCCATCACCCAGTAGGAAGGCACAGGTCATGAAGGGGGCTTGGAAGCTCACATCTGGCAGTGTCTCTGACAGACCGGCAGAAGGCACCTGGTTGACACATTGACTGTGAGATCCTCTAGAGGGGTCAGGCTCATGGAATGGTGGGGTCATAGAAGACGCGGTTCATTAAAGAACTGGGGCATTGAAGGATCAAATCAATGCAGTTTCATAGTAGGGTCAAAGGAGATTCGGAAGATTCAGGTCAGAGAAAGGTTGTAGAAGAGTTGGGTAATAGAGGGGATGGGTCTTAGAAGCATCATAGATGAGTTGGTTCATATAAGGGTCAGAGAACAGCCAGGTAATAGAAGTTTCAGTTCAAAGAAGGATTGGGTCACTCAATAGTCACAGAAGTGACTTCCAGAGGGCAGACTTTGGACTGTTCAGAAGGTTGGTTGTCAAAGTCCCATGGGAGACAGTCCTTCAGGGCAAGGGAGCCCACGAGGGCTGGGTGGGCGCTCTTAAAAAATGAAATACTAGTAGCTCAAGAGCAAGCCATCCCTGTGTTCTGGAAAAGGAGCTGGTGGGGGGGAAAAAGCCAGCTCGGTTGAGCAGGGAGATCCTGATATACATCAAAAAGAAGAAAAATGTCTTTGAGCTTTGGAGGAAGGGACAGGCATCTTGGGTGGACTACAGGGAGGAAGTGAGATCATGCAGGGAAAAAATCAGAAGGGCTGAGGCCCAATTAGAGATCAAATTGGCTAAATCTGTGAAAGATAATAAAAATCTTTCTAAAAATACATTAACAAGAAAAGGAGGACTGAGGAGAATATTCAGTCCCTATTGGATGCAGAAGGAACAACAACAACAGGGGATGAGGATAAGGCTGAGGTACTTAATGTCTTCTTTCCCTCAGTCTTTAATAGTAAGGAAAGTTGTTCCCTCTGTGTACAAACCCAGGAGTTAGAGGAACAGAATGAGGCTCCCATGATCCAAGAGGAGGTGGTTAGAGACTTGCTTGCCCAGTGAGACACCCACAAGTTTATGGGGCCGGATGGGATCCACCCAAGAGTATTGAAGGAGCTGGCGGATGTCCTTTCCAAACCCCATTCCATCATCTTCCAGAGGTCCTGGCTGACTGGGGAAGTTCCACTGGACTGGAGGCTGGCTGATGTTGTGCCCATCTACAAGAAGGGTTGCAGGGAGGATCTGGTAAACTACAGGCCTGTCAGTCTGACCTCAGTGCCAGGGAAAGTCATGGAACAGGTGATCTTGAGTGCTATCATGAAGCACATGCAAGAGAACCGGGTGATCAGGCCCAGTCAACACGGGTTTACAAAAGGCAGATCTTGCCAAACTAACCTGATTGCCTTCTATGACAAAGTGACTCGACTACTGGATGGGGGAAAGGCTGTGGATGTAGTCTTCTTGGACTTCAGGAAAGCCTTTGACACAGTTTCTCACAGCATTCTGCTTCAGAAACTGTCAGCCTCTGGCCTGGACAGGCGCACACTCTCCTGGGTTGAAAACTGGTTGGATGGCCCAGAGAGTGGTGGTCAATGGAGTTAACTCCAGCTGGAGGCCAGTCACAAGTGGGGTTCCTCAGGGCTCGGTACTGGGTCCAGCTCTGTTCAATGTCTTTATCAATGACCTGGATGAAGGCATTGAGTGCACCCTCAGCAAGTTTGCAGATGACACTAAGCTGGGTGGAAGTGTGGATCTGCTGGAGGGTAGGGAGGCTCTGCAAAGGGATCTGAACAGGCTGGACTGCTGGGCTGAGACCAATGGCATGAGGTTCAACAAGGCCAAATGCCGGGTCCTGCACTTGGGGCACAACAACCCTATGCAGTGCTACAGACTAGGAGAAGTCTGGCTGAGAAAGCTGCCTAGGAGGAGAAGGACCTGGGGGTGTTGGTTGACAGCCGACTGAACATGAGCCAGCAGTGTGCCCAGGTGGCCAAGAAGGCCAATGGCATCTTGGCTTGTATCAGAAACGGTGTGACCAGCAGGTCCAGGGAGGTTATTCTCCCTCTGTACTCAGCACTGGTGAGACCGCACCTTGAGTACTGTGTTCAGTTCTGGGCCCCTCACCACAAGAAGGATGTTGAGGCTCTGGAGTGTGTCCAGACAACAGCAATGAGGATGGTGAGGGAGCTGGAGAAAAGAGTATTGTTAGGAGCAGCTGAGAGAGCTTGGGTTGTTTAGCCTGGAGAAGAGGAGGCTGAGAGGAGACCTTATTGCTCTCTACAACTTCCTGAAAGGAATGGCCTCAAGCTCCGCCAGGGGAGGTTCAGGTAGACATCAGGAAACAAGTGTTGACGGGGTCATTGGGCACTGGAACAGCTGCCCAGGGAGGTGGCTGAGTCACCGTCTCTGGAGGTGTCTAAGGGACGGGTGGACGAGATGCTGAGGGGCATGGTATAGGAAGTGTTAAGAATGGTTGGACTCGATGATCCAGTGGGTCCCTTCCAACTTAGTCATTCTATGATTCTATGATTCTATGATCTAACAGTACTATGACCCAGCTCTTCTCTGATCCAACACTTCTATGACCTGACCATTCTATCACCTTTCTGTGACTCTCGTATGATGCAACACGTCTCTGACCTTGCTATGACAAATTTTCTATGACACTACTCTTCAATGACCTCATTTTTCTATTACTCTTCTGTGACATGACACCTTTGACCCTGCCCTTCCATCAGCCAACTCTCCTATAACAATTCCATACCCTGAGTCTTCTTCAGTTCCTCTGTGACGCAACCCTTCAATTACCCAAGTCTTCTATGACTCTTCTGGGATACCTACACATGTGTGACCTGACCCTTCCACGACCCAACTCTTCCATTACCCTGGAATGACCCAGATCCTCTATGACTCAAACCTTCTATGACCCCACTCTCATATGACTCTTCTCTGACCTTTCTGTGACCTTGCTCTACTATGACCTAACTCTTCTATTACTCTTCTATGACCTCACACTTCTGGGACCATTCAGTGACCACCTCCATATGTGGCCCAAACATTCTTTCACCTGACTGCTCTCTGACCCTTCTATAACCAAAGCCTCATGAACTTACTTACCTATGACCTTTCTAAGACCCAATTCCTCTATTACCTGACTCTTCCACAACCATTCTTGAAAGCACCCCATGGGCTGGAGATGGGCCGGGAGTCTGGCAGAAGGATCCCACTCATCTGCACAAGAAGGTGGACATTCCCAGGTATCACAGAAGGTGTGCCTGACCAATAGACGTGTTCATGGAGCCGGTCAAATGCCAAAGTCCTTTCCTTTATTTGTAGCCTTGGTGCCTTGTTGATGTCTAAACACTCTCTGTGGATGCTGACATGGACTGAGCAGCCTGGTCTGACATCAGAGCTAGTGCTGCTTGGAGCTGGGCTTTGGGCTAGAGGTCACCTGAGCTCTATTATTCCCTAAATTTTTCTAGGAGCAGAAGATGTAGAGACCCACTTAGCAGGTTTTCCTGAGCCTCCCCAGGAGGCCTAAGTGTGCTCTCACACCTCATGCTGTGGGCCTCTAACTCCATCCTGGCAGACCTCCTCCAGATCCGCTCCAGTTTCTTTACTTTGCTTTTGAAATGGGAGATACTTTGGGTCCTGTGGCATCGTCCTGGTGCCAGAAGAGTGAGGGCAGTGATTGTCTCCTTTGCACAGCGTCAGGAGTTGCTCCCTCTGCTGCCTTCCAGTAAGTGGCTGCATGTGGGCAAGAAGTTGTCAGGGGGACACAGCCAGGAGAGCTGACCCCGACTGACCAGAAGGAGATCCCATAACATAGATGCCACTCTCAGCGAAAAACATCGGTGGCAGAAGAAACAGAGATTTTTATTGTTCGAGGTGATGGGTGATGGTAGACTGTTAGGATTTCTGTCTGCCTGAGGGAGGTGGGAAGTGATGGCATTTACAATGGTTGTGGGTTTGGATTATGTAAGTATTTATCTTTTTTCTTTCAGCTATTAAACTATTTTCAGCTTAACCCACAAGTCAAAAAAACTTCCATGGAGCAGCATGGGCAGAGACCTGGCCAGCTGAAGAGTGCTCTGAGGAGATGGACCTGGGCACCCTGGTGCTTGCTTGTCCTCACTCACAAGAGACCTTCACCAATTCTGTGCTCTTTCAATAGAGATTTTACAAAGTAACGTGAATTTCTCCTGGAAATTCCTCAACCTGGAGAAGAGAAGGCTTCGGGAAGACTTTATAGTGGCCTTCCAGTAGCTGAAGGTGGTCACCAAGAAAGCTGGGGAGGAACTTTTTGCAAGGACATGGAGTGATAGGGCAAGGGGGAATGGCTTTAAACTGGAGAGGGAAAGATTTAGATTAAACATTAGGATGAAATTGTTTACAAAGAAGTTGGTGAGGCAGTGGCCCAGGTTTCCCGGGGAAGCTGTGGATGCCCCCTGCCTGGAGGTGTTCAAGGCCAGGTTGTATTGGGCCTTGAACAGTCTGGTCCAGTGCAGGTGTCCCTGCCCATGGCAAAGGGGGTTGGAACTGGATGGGCTTTAAGGTCCCTTCCAACTCAAATCATTCTATGAGTCTGAAAAGAATGGTAAAATGAACTTAAATAAAAACATGTATTTCTTAGGTGCACTTTGAAATCTTCCTCTTTAACCACACTGGGAAATGACTCCAAGGAGATGTACAAGGCTTGAAGACCTGGAGAAATCTCCAGGAAGACAAAGAGCTCGTTAAGGATTCTTGTATTTTAATGAGACCCAGGGTGGCTTTGCTGATGAGTCCTTGAACCTCATCTTCTGAGAGGAGAATGAAGAAAGCTCTCAAGAAGTTAAAAGCAGAACTCAGAGTTCCTTGAAGTATTAATTGGTCTCAGTGAGGATGGTTAGTGACAAAGCTTCCCCAGGGACTCGTTAGAGCCGAGAATTGGAGGCCATGATTGCAGGCAGGCAAAGGCACTGTGCAGGCAGCTGTGATGCTGAGAGAAGCCTGGGTTTGCTCGGTGAAGCAGAAAGGCCAAGGCCTGACCCCCAGGCCCTGGGCAGGCAGATCTGGCTTTGACTGCAATGACGATGGTGTCATGAACATTCTCACACTGCTGAACTAAATTGGGAGCAGTTATTCCATGTCATCCCAAACTCAGGCCTGTAGGGTTACATGAGATGCCAAGGATCTCACACCAAGATCCACGCAGTTGTAGAAGGTTCGGGTCTTAGAAGGGCAGAGTCATAGAAGTGTTGATTCATAGAAGAGTTGCAGAAAACTTGTGTGTGAGAAAAGTCAGGTGATAGAAGGGTTGGATCACAGAGGAGTGATAGAGGAATTCAGTCATAGAAGGTTTATCGAAGAGTTGGGTCATAGAAGTCTCATAGCAGACCTGGGTCATAGATAATTAAGGTCATAAAAGGTTCATAGAATATTGAGGCCGTGGAAGAGTCGAGTCACTGAAGTGTGAGTTTATTTGGGGTTTTGGGAGGGTTTGTCCATAGAAGGGTCACAAAAGTTTTGGTTCAGAGAAGGGTTGGGTCAGAGAAGAGGCTTGGAACCATCAGGTAATAAAAGAATCAGGTTACAGAAGGTTCATAGAAGAGTGGAGGCATAGAAAGTCACATCATAGAACAGTCAGACCAAAGTCAGGTCATGGAATGACATATTGTGTCATAGAAGGCTCGAGTCAAGGAGGGGCCTTGACAGGTCACAGAAGAGTTGAGTTATAGATGTGTCATGTCTTAGAGGAGCAATAGAAGAGTTCAGTCATAGAAGGTTCCTACAAGTTTCAGGACACAGAATTTACTCGTAATAGTAGAGTTGAGTCACAGAAAAATGAGAGTTAATTTGGATAATAGAAGAGTTTGTTCATAGAAGGGTCATCAAAGAGTCAGATTATAGAGGTGTTAGGCCATAAAATGATTGGGTCATAGATTGTTCTGGTCTTAGAGGAGCCAGGTCATAGCAAGCTGTAGAAGGATCATAGAAGAATTGGGTCATAGAAGGCTTGAGCCATAGAAGGCTCGGGTTTTAGAAGTGTTGGGTCATAGGGGAGTCCTAGAAGAGTGGGGTGGTAGAAGAGTTGGTTCATAGAAGAGACGAGTCATAAAAGGCTGGTTGAAGAGTAGGGTTGTAGAAAGGGTGTGTCCTTGAATTGTCTAGGTCATAGAAGGGTCATAGAATTCGGGGTGATAGAAGTCCTAAAAGCACAGCTGGTGGCTCATATAAGAATAATATCATGCAGGAGTCAGATCATAGAAGGGTCACTTAAGAGTAGGATTCGTTCATAGAACAGTTGGGTTATGAAGGGTCGGGTTAGAAGGGTTGAGTCATAGAGGAGTCAGGGCATTTGTGTCACAGAAGAGTGATAGAAGACTTGGGTCATAGAAAGTCATGTGACAGAAGACTCAGAGCATGGTCAAGTCATAGAAGGTCACAGAAGGCTCGAGTCACAGAAGTGTCAGGTCATATAAGGGACGGTCAATGAAGAGTCAGGTTATAGATGAGATGGATCATAGAGGAGTAATGAAAGAATTCAGTTCCAAAAGGTTCATAGAGGTGTTATGTCACAGAAGTCTCAGGCCATAAAACATTTGGGTGCTAGAAGGGTCATAAAATATGTGGGTCATGGAAGAGTCAAGTCATAGAAGCATGAGAGTTTAGTCAGGAAAAGAAAGGATCGGGTCACAGAAAAGTCTTAGAAGAGTTAGGTCATAGAAGTATTGGGTCATAGAAGAGTTGAGTCCCAAATCATTAAGGTTATACAGGAGTTTAGTAATAGAAGGATGGTGAGACACAATCTGCCCAAAGGGAATCCAGTCCCCTTGTCTTTCAGATATCCAGAAATAGAATCTGAGGGGAAAAAGTCTGGGGCACAGTCTTTAGCTCCCCTGCTCATCCATTGGCCCTTTCTGGAAAGGACATGCAAAGCGGAAGAAGTGCCAGTGGTCAGGGAGTGTCCATGGCCTTGTGAAAATGATGGAGAGTGGCCTTACTGGGACATCATCCTGCTCACTCAGCTCCCTGGGATACTGTCCCTCCTGTCCCACAGAATGGGAAGAATTGTGTTTGCTCAAGTGATCCCTGACTTGTTCCCCACCCGCCCCTGGTCCATCTCCTCCAGAGTCCCGTCCTGACTCACAGTGGCCTGGGAGAACTTGTGTGTGCGAAGGCTTTGCTTAGCACAAAGTTGTGGCTGGGACAGAAGAGAGCTGAGTGTCTTTCCAGCCCCAGGTCTATGACTCTACTCTCATATGACTCTTCTCTGAACTTTCTGTGACCTTGCTCTAGAAGACTTCTAAGACTCTTCTATGACCTCACCCCCATATGCGGACCAAACGTTCTTTGACCTGACTGCTCTCCAACCCTTCAATAACCCAAGCCTCATATGACCTGACTCATCTGTGACCTTTCTATGACACAATTCCTCTATTACCTGATTCTTCAACAACCTTTCTCTAAAGCACCCCATGGGCTGGAGATGGGCCAGGACTCTGGCAGAAGGATCCCACTCCTCTGCACAAGAAGGTGGACATTCCCAGGTATCACAGAAGGCATGGCTGACCGACAGATGTGTTCACAGAGCCGGTAATTGTCGGAATCCTTTCTTGTAACCGTGGCTTCAGTGCCTGGTTGATGTCTAAACTCTCTCTGTGGATGCTGACATGGACTGAGCAGCCTGGGCTGACCTCAGACAAGGCCCTGCTTGGAGCTGGGCTTTGGACTAGAGGTCACCTGAGCTCTCTTATTCTCTAAGAGATCTTGAGAGACGTCAAAAAGAAGAGGAATGTCTATGAGCTTTGGAAGAAGGGGTAGGCGTCTTGGGTGGACTGCAGGGAAGAAGTGAGATCGTGCAGGGAAAAAATCAGGAGGGCTAAGGCCCAACTGGATATCAAACTGGCTAAGCCTGTGAAAGAGAATAGAAAATCTTTCTACAAATACATTAACAAGAAAAGGAGGACTGGGGAGAATATTCAGTCCCTCTTGGATGCAGAAGGAACAACCGTGACAAGGGATGAGGATAAGGCTGAGGTACTTAGTGTCTTCTTTGCCTCAGTCTTTAATAGTAAGGGAAGTTGTTCCCCCTGTGTACAAACCCAGGAGTTAGAGGAGAAGAGTGAGGCTCCCATGATCCAAGAGGAGGTGGTTAGAGACTTGCTTGCCCACCAAGACACCCACAAGTTTATGGGGCCGGATGGGATCCACCCAAGAGTATTGAAGGAGCTGGCGGATGTCCTTTCCAAACCCCTTTCCATCATCTTCCAGTGGTCCTGGCTGACTGGGGAAGTTCCACTGGACTGGAGGCTGGCTTTAAGGCACATGCTTTAAGGGAGTGTTAGGAATGGCTGGACTCGATGATCCAATGGGTCCTTTCCAACCTGGTGATTCTATGATTCTATGATCCAACACAGCAGATGAGCTCTTGGTTCCAGAATTACGACTACTCCTTCACATTTCCTATGCCATCCCTTCCTTGGTGATTTTGCCCCATGGCTGCAGCTTCCCTACAGTGCACGAGTGCTGATGCACAACTCGTCACCCCTGGGGAGTGTGGACCAGCCCAAGGCTTTGTCTTTCTAGGAACACCCAGGGAGGACAGAGAGGTATCAGTAAAGAAAGGAAGATGCTCAGGGGAGAGCAAGGTGCAGTGACAGGCTGGATGTCTACAGCCGACAGGCAGAGGTGTGGGACATCATTGCCTGCGGTGGAGATGGTCAAGGGTTCAAACAAGGCTCAAAACCCCCAACAGAACCAAAGTCTTCTTTTCCTTGGCTATGGCTGTTGTCTCTGACACTGATGCCAAAGAGGAAACACCTTGTCCTTACAGTCCCAGGGTCTCATGGCCTCCTCATTCCCACCCAGGAGCCTGGGAGGTGTTTTTCCACAGTCCTGCCTTTGGCATTGCCCATCCCCACATCCCACTGCCCAGGAAGAGCCGCGAGTAATGAGTGAGCGACAGGATCTCCCTTTCAGGGGTCAAGGTTTCACGGCTTTGCCACTTGGTTAAGAGGGTCATGGCTTGGCCTTTAAATTCATGAAACACATCCAGGTTGACTCAGCGTCAGAGCCACCATTACCTTTGTTTTCCCAACCTTTCATCACTGCCTCCACTTTTCTGCTCTAACGGGGCCCTGGAGATGCTTTCTCAGCAGTGCCCTCCGTGGGACCCATTAACACTACAAGAAACTTTGGAGCTTGAATTGGAGTTTTACTTCTTGAGAAGTTTGTTCAACTTCCTCTAAGAGGATGAGGTTCATGGACTCGGCATCAAACCCACCAGAGGGATCGTTAAATGCCCTGGGCTGCTCCTCTGCTGCTGAGCTGGGCTGGGCTCCTGAGACTGAGGGAGCTCATGCTCTGCCCAAGAACTCCACAAAGCCCAGCAGGGAGAAGGGAACTTCCATGGTTTCTGAGATGAGCAAGGCAGAGAGAGCTTAAAGATGGTCGGGAGTGGGAGGATGATTGAGAGGTGACTGGAGGAGCAACCTCTGCAGTCCTAGACACGGTGAGTCTGGGTGCAGGGCAATGCAGCTGTGGATCCTGGTGGCATCTCCTCAGCTTGCAGAGCCCCCAGCTCATGGGATCTGCGAGGAGGGGGCTCTTGTGAGGCACTTTGGAAGGGCTGTGAAGCCAGGGGTGCCCTGGGCTGTCATTCAGAGCAGGTTCCCTGCACTCCAGGCTCTGGGTGGTGGGAACGGGGACTCTGCCACCTGCCAGGGTCAGTGCTCAGCCTGCCTGGGGAGCTGCCCATGGACCTGTGGGAGAAGCTGTGGGGGAAGGAGTTACCCCCCGGCAGGGCAGAACAGGGTCCTTCTGCTGTTGAGAGGGTGCTGTGTGTGTCAGGGCTTCTCAAAGATCCAAGGTGCAAAGGGTGCTTTTGAAGAATGGCATCAAGGCAGCATTCACCTGGAAGGGATGGAGTCTGTGCTTTCAGGTTTCCACTCCTGCTTGGCTGGGGGGGCAGTGGGAGGTGGGAATTTATTTCTCTCTTCTTGAGAGACACTGGGACTCCAGTTCCCGTTAGGATTTTTCTGATCTGCTCCTCAGCCCCTGCACACCCAGAGGTGCCCCTGAGCAGTGCCCCACTGCCAGGAGGGCTCTGCAGGGCAGAGCTGAGCACACAGTGGGTGGGGTGGGCTCTGTGAGCACAGACAGGGAGGAGATCCTGGGACAGAGAAACAGCTCTCAGCAGGGACAAGCTCCAGGCAGAAGAGACGTGGGCAGGGATGGAGAAGGATTTGCTCCCATTAGCACCATGGGAAGGGGGGATTCAGGATCCTGCCTGCCATCCCCTGCAGAGCAGGCACCTGCCATGGAGCAAACCCAGGCTCTCCTCTCCTGCCTCTTCTCTTCAGGCCGGGTGGTCAGTCACCTTCTCAGCAGCCTCACCCCTTCAAAGGAGAGATTACCACCCCACCCTAACTGTCTGTCTCTGTGCTGGCTCCATCGGCAGCAGCGCTGTGCATGTCTCCCTCTTTGCTCTCCTGCTTTGCTTCAGGTTCTTATCACTGGACCTTCTGGGATGGGGTTTGGGTTAAGCTGCAGTTCAGAGAGCCGTCCTGTGGGTTCTGCCATGCAGGGAGTAAAGGGTCCAATCCCTCTCCTAATTGACAGGTTCAGGGCAATGCAAATGAGCAGATTCTCCTTTCAGGACACCCCAGATTTAGGACATTCGACTCATTCCCTGATGAATCCTACTGGGCTGCAGGCTGCCCTCCGGAAGGGCACAGCTCTCCCATGATATCTCTGTGTTATCCAGCAGTCCCATGGAGAAGAGACCTCAGATCTAAGGCCATGGAATTGCTGCTCATCGTCTGCATGGAGGCAGCAGCAATGAGCCCTCTGTGTCCCTGGCTGGGAGGGGAGAGCTGAGATCCCCCTCAGGTAGGAAGCATGAGGGTATTTGGAGATCTGCATTGGGAAACCGGATTCCTCTGCTCCCAGCAGTGCCAGTTTCTTTTGGGGGGAACACCTGAGTGCAAAAGTCCTCCAGCACAGGGCAGCTGAGACCAGGGCTGATGGACAGACCGTCTGTGCTCACTCGGAATTAAAGGAGAGCCCGTTTGCTGTCAGGACTCAGGAGACTTCACTTGGAGTGAAGCGGAAGAACCAGGAGTTTCTGCATCAAAACCATCCTGGGCTGTGTTGGGGCAACCAGAACAGAAGACACAGAGCAAAATCCCCTCAGCTCTGCTCTGCAGTAGGGTGGATGGAGCAGGACAATGCTGGAAAGCTCTTTGATATCAGGAGTGGATTCATCCTTAGGTCACCCTGTGTTCCATTCCCCTGTTGCTGTAGGGCAGCACTGACTCCTGCAGAGGTTACATCACAGCCTTCTGCTCCCTGGGGCAACCTCAGAGAACCAGAGCTTGTGAAAGGGACCTGCCAAAGGTCCTCCTTAAGAGAAGAGGCAGATTGGGGGTGGTTCTATAAGAAATAACTTTGATTTTCATCAGAGAACTGTCCCCTAAGTTGTCTATGTCTTTTCTGTCTTTGAAAGTGCCCCATGTCCAGAGGCAACAGATGTCCAACAGCAGCTCCATCACCCAGTTCCTCCTCCTGGCATTTGCAGTCACACGGGAGCTGCAGCTCTTGCACTTCTGGCTCTTCCTGGGCATCTACCTGGCTGCCCTCCTGGGCAATGGCCTCATCATCACCACCATCACCTGTGACCACCACCTCCACATCCCCATGTACTTCTTCCTCCTCAACCTCTCTATTCTTGACCTGGGATCCATCTCCGCCACTGTACCAAAATCCATGACCAATTCCCTCTGGGACAATAGGGCCATTTCCTACTCAGGATGTGTTGCACAACTCTTTGTCTTCATCTTCTTTATTGGAGCAGAGTATTGTCTTCTGACCATCATGTCCTACGACCGCTACGTTGCCATCTGCAAACCCCTGCACTACGGGACCCTCCTGGGCAGCAGAGCTTGTGTCCACATGGCAGCAGCTGCCTGGGGCGCTGGGTTTATCTATGCTCTGCTGCACACAGCCAATACATTTTCCCTGCCCCTCTGCCAGGGTAATGCTGTCGACCAGTTCTTCTGTGAAATCCCTCAGATCCTAAAGCTCTCCTGCTCACACTCCTACATCTGGGAGTTTGGGCTTCTTACCGTTAGTGCCTTTGTAGCTTTTGGCTGTTTTGTTTTCATTGTTGTTTCCTACGTACATATCTTCAGGGCAGTGCTGAGGATCCCCTCTGAGCAGGGACAGCACAAAGCCTTTTCCACGTGCCTCCCTCACCTGGCCGTGGTCTCCCTCTTTATCAGCACTGGAGTATTTGCCTACCTGAAACCCCCCTCCATCTCCTCTCCATCCCTGGATTTGGTGGTGTCGTTTCTGTACTCAGTGGTCCCTCCAGCATTGAACCCCCTCATCTACAGCCTGAGGAACCAGCAGCTCAAGGATGCAGTGTGGAAACTGATATCTGGATGATTCTCTGAAGCAATGAACTGCTCATTATCTGCTGCATAGCAGTTATCCTGCTTCTGCAACTGAGGAGCTGTGGTCCCCCTGTGTTGAAACCAAATAAAACACCTTCAGTGACTGCGTTCTTTTTCCTGAGATCTTTCCCTTTTCTTACTGGTCGGCTGTGTAAATGTGGAGCTGTACTCTCTATGTGTTTCAACAAAAGAAAGAGATATTCAACGACATTTGTTTCCTGATATCTTTCCTCCAAAACCTTTTTTGAGTTGCAGGGACAGTTTCTGTGGGCATGGGTGGAGGGGAAAAGAATTCCGTCATGGCAGCCCTGCCAGGCACCAGCGCTTGATCTCCCAGAGCTGTTCTCCCTCCCCTTCCACACTCTCCTCCTCACCCCTTGCCTTGCTGGAAGGCCTGAGGGCTCTGAGCTTGGTCACAGCGGTGCTGCGTGGCAGTGCTGTGCCCGCAGGCAGGGACAGGCAGTGGGCACTTGTGGGACAGAGCTGCCTCCACAACAGCCTTTCCATAGAGCAAAGGGATCTCCTCAGGGCAGAGCCTGAAGGCTCAGGGCTTCTTTCAGGGTTTCCCTGAAGTGCATGTTCAAGAACCTGAGCCCTAGATGAAATCACCGATGTAAAGATAAGCACTGCAGGTGTGATGGGTTTGGGAAGGCTATAGTTTTCTTTCACATCCAGGCCTCCTCTGGTAGATCTTCAGGACAGGGTCTGGTCTGTGCCCATGTGCCCTGGAGCACCCACAGAACCTGCCCCAGGACAATCATCCTGGAGTAGCCCCTCAAAATCACCATTCCCAGCACTGCCCTCTCTCTCCAGCTTGGAGACATTCTTTGTCCCTCTCAGGAAGGACATGGAATGAGGAGGTCAGAGTTAATGTTCACACTGTTCAGATGAGATAAGAGCACGTATATCACGTGCGTTTGGTGAGATGAACCCAAGAGAATACAAATAGCCCTTCCTTGGCTTCCATGAAGGTCTGTGGGACAGAAAGATTCTCAAGGTCACATCATCGTGCGGTCAACATCCCAAGAGTGAGTGCCTGAATGCAGGACTGGGATGTGCTTTCTTGAACTGAGGTCCCTGTGTCCATTCCTCATGACATGAGGCATCTCAGACAAGTACAGTGTGGTGGGATGCACCACAGGTCTGAGATGCGTCTGATTCTCTGGGAGTCCAGAGAAAACCTGTGCCTTTGTGTGTAAGGGTCACAGTACATCTTTGGGTACATAAGGAGTCCACGAGGCCAGCTCAGACATGGACTCCTGACAGAACCCTGGCATTTCTGTGTGCGACTCCAGGAAAAACCCTACCGGTCCAGGGAGATTCATCTCACCTGCCTTGGACAGGCTCAGTGTGAATGTTTCTGCCTGCTGCATCACCCTTGCCTGTGACCCTTGAATGTGCTCTCAAAGTTGCCAGAGCAATCAGAGCAGTTCTGGGGTCCTTGGAAAAGGCAGATGTGGGTGGCAAATGTCCCGCAGGCATTTCCAGGCCCTTGAAGGACAAGAAAGGTGTTGAGAATCAAACCCCAAGCGCAGAGAGAAGGAAATGCAGGTAGGGAATATACCGGTAGAAACCAAATATGGAAAGATACGTGTCGTTGTTGGGATGGACACAACATTCAAAAGTTTGTGAACAAAAGCCAAACCTTATTGTTTTACTGGCCTCTTTATATTTTTTGTTATCTATCAGGCTGTGTTCATATACTAAAGCTGTTAAAGTGATTTGCTCAACTGCTCTGTCCACGTGCCTAAAGCTTTACTATGATTCGTTGAACAACACTGTCCATTTGCTACCTGTATCTACTATTTTTCTTGCCAACTTTCCATTAGATGTTACTTGTTTCACTTCCGAGATTCTTCTTCCAGACTTTCCAGCCTCGCTATGGGAACACGTGTATGTATTCAAGGTCAATATCCATTTTCTCTGAGTCCTCACACCAGCTGTGGACTTCCACAATTCCCCCTTTTTTGTATTTGTGCTACAAAAATTTTCCCCACAGTCCCTTGCAGGGCCCTTTGCAACAAACTGATCAGAGAAGGCAACATTAATAACACAATTACAACAGTAACCAGAGTCAACAGCCCTGTTTTTATCAATGATAACAATCACCCTGACAGTCCCCATCCTTTAAACAAGCTATTCAACCAATCTGATCCATCATCTACTTGTAACCTTTTCACCCCTTCTTTTAGAAGCTGAATGCTTTTATATATTGTTTCCGAATGATCCGACAAACATCCCTGTCTGCCCCGTTAACAGCTACGTCAACAGCTACCCCAATAAAATTCCACCACTGGAGTTTCCATAACTACGGAGATAAAGAGCAATGACTGTGCTGGAGATGTACCCCTTTTCTTCTTATTTCTCTTTGCCACAAGCTCCTACATTCCCACAAGCACTGTTAGTGATTCCAAGGTCTTTTAAGCCAGTTAGCAACCTTCAGAACAGCGGCCGCTTGCTCTGCGTTTGCTGCTGATATCATGGGCACACCAAGGCATCGGCCGCCTGTGTTGGTGCACACACGACAAAGGAATCCTTTATGCTCGCGCTGATTCAGGGGCACAGTCTTTTCTCATCGAGTTCAAATCCGTACACGCTTTCTCCCATATCTCCTCCTTTTCTGTTTGCAATCATCACAGCCTTCAAGGGTAATCTGTAATGAACAACTGTTATCTAAACACCAGTCTAAATATTCTATTGTAATAGAGAAAAAATGTTAATGGCTCATTTCCAGTTATTTGTACTATTCTTTTTCTGCCTTTAATGATGATACCTGCAATTATCTGAATTGGAATAAATATGGTGTTCTTAGGTTGATAAAAAAACCCACTCTAATATCACAAGATCTGAAAGCACAGGTACCCATTATGCTATCAGACCAAACGCCTGACAGAGTAACAAAACCAAACAAACACATTGGATGACCATCGAGTCGTCTCTGGGCTTTTCTCTGAGTAACGGCTTTTTCAATTTTGTCCAAAGTTTGTTGTGCTTCACTCGTAAGAGTACGAGGTGTTGTTAAAGCCATGTCTGCCTTAAGAAGATGGAATAATGGATTTATTAGTAATACCCAAATAAGGTTTAACCCAAATGATTGTTCCTCGTAGCTTTTGCAAATCGTTTAAAGTTTTAACTGCTGTTTGCAATTTTGCTGAGGTTCAATTGTGGCATCTAAAATTTTCCACTCACAGTATTTCCAGATTTGGATTTTTTCAGGTGCGATTTGAAGGCCAATTTTCTCCCATACAATTTTTGAAATGGTGTTAATTGAGGTTTGGGTGATATACAGCTCAACCGCTCTGTCCACGTGCCTAAAGCTTTACTATGATTCGTTGAACAACGCTGTCCATGCGCTACCTGTATCTACTATTTTTCTTGCCAACTTTCAATTAGATGTTACTTGTTTCGCTTCCAAGATTCTTGTTCGGGACTTTCCAGCCTCCTTATGGGAACATGGTTGTCTGTTGATGTCAATATCCATTTTCTCTGATTCCTCAGACAGCTGTGGACTCCCACAGGGTGACACTGATGGTGACCTCACACCCTCCTGCTGCTGCTTTGAGCTCATGAGTCAGATGCTCACTCCTCTGTGCTGTGCATGGGTTCTGCTGATGATGGTTCCTCCAAAAAGCCATATTCAGTTGTGTTTAAGCATTATTGTGATGTCATCAGGAGCCCCACACAAGCCGTGTGCCTGCTCTTTTCCCAAAAGCTGCTCCAGCACCAGTGCAATCCCAGGCTTGTACACAGCCATGTGCCTTCTCCTGGCCCACCCACCACTCACCCACAGGTGACCTCCTGGCATCTACAACTGCCATGTCTGCTCCTGGTCTATCGGATGTTCAGATACCACTGACACCCAAAGGAGCTTCACAGGCCATGTGCCACCTCCTGGCCTATCACCTGCTCAGGCACCGGTGACCTCACAAGCACCTGCACCATCTACAGGCCTTCTCCTGACCTATCAGCTCCTCAGGGGGGAGTGACCTCATAAGAACCTGCACAACCCATGGGCCTTCTCCTGGCCTGTGGAGGAATCAGACACTAATGACCTCACCAACACCTACACAAGCTTCTGTCCTTCCCCAGGCCTGTTGGTTCCGTGGGAATCAGTGACCTGACCACCATGTATCCAACCTTTTGCTCTCTCCCCGCTTATCAGGTACGAGTGAACAAGTGACCTCACAAGCTCCTACAAATGCCACGAGTCTCCTCTTGGCCCATC